>NW_022983327.1:0-53216 GCF_011762595.2 Tursiops truncatus
TTCTGTCTCCTAATCTCCTTATCCTTGCTGTTTCCTCTGCAATTAATTAGTATATTTCACAAATAAGTGTCAAACATTTACATGTGTCAAGCACTGTGTTATTTACAGGGAATGCAATGGTGAGCAAAGACAGATGTCCTATATGTCCTTTTGCTTACACCGAAGCAGATAAGATAAAATTTATTCCAATATCACAGTAATGAATATAAAATTCAAAAATGATTTAATTGCTCTGATGATAAGAAGCGCACTTCTTGTGGGTTCATGATAATAGGAATCTAATCTAGACTTGTGGGTGGGGGATGACTGAGTAGCACTACAGATGAAATATGAACGATAAAGGTACATTAATTAATGGCTTAACAGTCCTGACTGCAGGTATAGCACGTACAAAGACCCTATGGTCCAAGAAATTGCAACAGGTTTAAGGGGCTGGAATGGGTTTATATGACTGGAGAGCAAAGGACAAGTAGGAGAGTGTTGTGAGATTGGGAGGCAAAAGAAATATAATGGCTGAGCATAGTGGTTTGTGTAATAGGACTCCCTGCATTTGGCCCTTAGTTCTCTCACTAACTGTGTATCAGGGGTAAGTTACTGAACCTCTCTGTGTCTTACCTGTATTAGGGGCATGATTAAAAACTGCCTTAGATGGTTTTTATGAGAATTCAGTGCCATAATGCCTCTAAGGCACATAGAACCATAAAAACTGATTACAGACAATACTCAATGAATGTTAACTGTTATTATTTTGACTATGGTGATTAGGTAAGGATGGCATGGCTGGGACTAGGGTGAGATAATAGCAGGGCAAAATTAAAAGAGGCACTCACTTCTTGTGCTGACCTATACTTGGACTACTCTGCGTTTGAGCATTCCCTTAACATTTTGCATGCTATGTGCCCATTTTGTCCCACCTATTCCTGGCCTTTAGAGAGAGATCAGACCATTCAGACTATGTTAAAGATTTTAGTTTTTCTCCTAAGAGCTAGGAAGATTTTTCAGAGTTTTAACCAAGTAGAGTGAGTAGGACATGTATGTGACATGCTCTAATGTTTGTTTTGAAAATATCATTTGGAAAAATATGGATTGGAAGGAACCCAGGGTCAGTGTAAATAGCGGCAGTTAGGAAGCAGTTTAAATAGTGAAAGAATGACATGATGAGAACTTGGACAAGAATGGTGTAGTGGAGGTAGAAAAACATGGACAACTTTGATAAATATTTAGGAATAAAATCTATAAGACTTGGCAATGAATAGCATGTGAAAGGCAAGGGCAAAGGAGGTGGCAGGGGTGATGCTTAGATTTCTGATGTATGCAAATGATAGACTGTGAGGTGATAACATTGAAAGAGGTGATAACACTGTAAGGAAACCATATTTAGGAGGAAGAGCACACATGGTCTTGTAGAGTTTGAGGTGTCTTTAAGACACTCAATTGGATATATTGAATAGAAAGTTGGTTATTCTAGTCTGGAAGTCTGTTGGCAGTGTGGGCCGAGAAATAAACATCCTTTGTAGTTTATAGATGGTGATTAAAGATGAGGGTATGATTGGCATTACCTTAGGGAGAACATGGAGTGATAATAAGAGGCCTTAGATCCAAGCTGCCCAAAACTCAAATATTTCATGCCTAGGTAGAGGAGGATGACCTTACAAAGCAGAGAGATAAATGGCCAGAAAGTAAGAAGAACACCAGGAAATTAGCAACAGTCAATGAAAAGAAAAGACTGTTTCTAGGAGGAAAGAATGCTCCATTGTATCAGAGGAGGGAGGAAGGGCAAGGAATTGAATGAAGATTGGAAATTTTTCACTGCCTTTAGCAACCCAGATGTGACTGGTTATATTAGGTAGTGAGAGTTGTTGCAGGGAGTGATGGAGTCAAAGTTAGATGTGAGCTGAGAGGTAAGAAGTAGGTGGAATAATGACAACAGAGCCATTTCTTTCAAGACATCTGGCTGTGAAAGGAGGGAGAACAGGCACTTTTTAGAGGGTTCATAAATTCAGTGAAGGGTGATTCGAAAAAAGAATTTGCCAAGTTTAAATTTTCAACATTTTATTGTTTACTCTGGTGCCAGGCATTGCACTAAACACTTTACATACGTTATGACATTTAATATTTACTACAGTCTAATGATAGAGGGATTATTATCTCCATTACATAAATGAAAAAGCAGAGGCTCAGAGGGGTTAAGTGCCTAAAGCCACACTGCATCTGAGTGGCAAGGTAAGATGCCAAAGCCAGTGTGACACCAATTCCTGTGCACTTAACCACTGCAGTAATCCATATCTCTTCTGTTGAATTTCATCTGTGCCTCCCTGATTCCTTCAATTCTGCCTGTCCTTCCTCTACTTCAGCTATCTAAGAAATTTGAGGTAACCAAAGGAATACCGAGAAAGCCAGACCTCCCAGCATCCTAGAGAGACACTGGAAGTTCTTTGAATTGGAGGCAGTGGGAAGGAGGAGCAACACTTTCAGTGGTGTCTCTGCACTTTCGGGCTCTGGTCAGTTTTGGGGGGGGTGACCTGCTACTCGCTGCAGCAGATTTTTTTTTTAACACCAAGGGTGGAGGACGGCTATTTGTCCAGAGAACTTGTGTGTTTCGGGGAGGGAGGCGGGGAGGACGGACGCTTGGAGATTTTTTTCTGGCTGCTCTAACTCCTGAGGGGCTGTCGCCAAGCTCAGGGACATAATCATGTACTCTTCTATAAACCAGGGCGATTTCTTCCCAGGTCTCACTCACATCAAAGGGGAGTAACGACAGCGAGAGGAGGGCTTCACCCTGAGCCTGGCTTTTTTGAGCTGAGGACAGAATGCCAACACCTGTTTAGATGGGATTCCTATTTTTAAAAGGGGGCTCCTAAAATGGATCTCTTGGTGTCCTTTCAGCCTACACTTAGCCACGGCTCTCTTGTAAGTTCTGAGGACCCACAAGGAATCAGTGCCTGTCTCTGACTTCTTGTTATCTTACAGCCAGGAAGGGACATGCACATTGATCAAAAACAACATTTGTGTCTCTCTTAGTCTCTGCTCTATCTCTAACACCTCGAACAGCTCTAATTTTATTAAATAAATGAAATAATTGTTGAAAGAGTGACACACATATGTTTAAATTATAATAATAACACGATTTATTGAGTGCTTGTTGTGTGTCAAGCACTAAGTGTTTTATATGTATTCATTCATTATAGTATGTGATAACAGGGAAAGGCACCTAGTACTTTAACAGGGTGACCTGACCTAGTTTGAGGGGTCAGTGAAGACCTCCACAACGAAAGTCACTTGCACTGTGATTTGAAGAGAGAGTAGGCTTTGACTAGTTGAAAAAGGGAGTGGAGATGGAAATCATTCTAGACACAACATTACAGAAATAACAGCATTTATTAATGTCCTAGTGAAGGGGAGAGACCTTGACCAACTTGGGAGATTGAAAGAAGGCCTGTGTGGTTGGGTCATGTAGTACTTATAGGTCACATTATAGTTTGGTGTTTTTGTCTAAGAGCAGTCAAGAAAAAGAATAGATATATGTATATGTATAACAATCACGTTGCTGTACACCTGAAACTAACACAACATTGTAACTCAACTCTACTCCAATATAAAATAAAAATTTAAAAAAGATTTAAATTAGAGTATGATATCAGTTTTGCAGAAAATTCTGTCAACATTATAAATAACAGATAGAAGAGCAGGGCTGATGTGAGTAGATCAATAAGGAAAATATTGTAGTAATTCAGGTATGGCATGATGGTCAACAGTGATAGTAGAGATGAAGAAAAGTGGAGAGATTTAAGATGTTTAGGAGCTAAAGTCAGCAGAACTTAATGTTGGAGAGAATGTCAGAGACGACTTCCAGGCCTGGCCTGTACAGCTGGATAGATGGTGATACCATCTGCTAAGAACAGGGGAGGACCAGGTGAGCATGGGACAGTGAAGATCATATCATGCAGACTTTGAGATGCTTCAGAATCAACCAAATGGCAATGTCAAGTAAGCTGAAACAGGTCAGTGATCTATCATAACTGGAGGAAAGGCAACAACTGTGGATGTAAATGCAGGTACATTTTTAGATTTGGTGGTAGAAAGTTGAGATAGTCTCTCCCGAGGACTTTTATTTTCTTGGTAAAATGGGAGGTATGGTTAGCTTCTGTAAGTGAGAGGAAAGGAGATCAGATGTTTGAGGAGTTTTTAAGTTTGAAATTGTCATTACAGGTAATTGGAGAGAAGGTGATTGCAAAAATACAGTAAAGTTACTGGACACCCTCTAGAGCTTGGCTGAGGTTGATATCTATGTTTGTAGATGTTACTGGTCTTTCTACTCATTTGAGTTTTCACCAGCAGTCTGTTGCTTCTTGACTGCAGGCCTGGGTTCATCCAGACTTTGATATGGGAAAGTTTCTGAGTTGGGTAATTGAGTAATGCAAGAGCCCTTAAATGAAGAATTGAATACAGAGGTGTGTGCACATTTGCAGGTGAAGGGAGCACATTGAGATGAGGTCTGAGTTTGAGGTGCTTGTGAAAACATCCAGGATGACATTTTAGTCTGGTGGTCTAGCTACAGGCCAGAAATATATATTTGGGAGTCACCTCAACTATAAGTGTCAAATGAAGTAATGAATTTGAATGAATTCATCCAAGGATGTAGGAAATATAGCATACAAAGAGCTGATGGCCAAGAATGGGACCTAGGGTGTAGTAGGAGATCAAAAAAGAAATTTCAGTGGCATAGGAGAGTAACCAGGAGAAGAAGTAGAATTATGGGCTTGAAAGGGGGCGTGTTGATGCTATACAGAGGTAAGGTCAGGTGAGAACTGAAATTGGAGTCCTTTGGGATTCATTAATTAGGACATCCTTGTTACCCTATTGAGAGGTGTGTCATTTGGGGCAGCTGGAGGCCCTTAGGGAGTGAAGCCAGACTGAATTAAATTGAAGAGTGAGGAAGGGAAGGGTCTTTGTTTGATGGTACTTCATTTGAAAGGAAATGAGGAAGGGAGATTGGTAATTAGAGACAGGATGCAAGGGAAGGTTATTTAGGATGGGGAATACTTAAATACATCGTTTAGAATGAAGAGAAGGGGGCATTGAAAAGGGAGAAAGTGAAAATGTAGGAGAGAGAGAATCAGACCATTTTCATCCTTCTAATCTTGTATTCTCAGAACGATCCTCCAAGGAAAGTAGTATTACCCCTGTTTTGCAAAGATGAGGCAACTGAAAGTAATTTCAGTCACTTTTCCGTGGTCACACGGCTAGTGGCTAGTAAGAGGGAGTCAGCACATGAACCCAGTTATAACTCCGAAATGGTTGCACATACCACAGTACCAAGTCACAAACACCTTGAACATTGTTCTCTCTTAGAACAAAAAAGTTGATGTAGTAGCCTCAGTACATTTTTAAAAAATTTACTCTTTTAAAGAAAACTCCCACCGCTCTGGCAAGCAATATGAGGTTCACCTTTTTTGGAATGTCAATTAATGACAGACACTCAGCTGGATGTTTCACATTCATCGTTTAATTTTCACAACATAATGGCAACATAGGTGTAATTACCACTACTTTAAAATGAGGAAAACAAGATTCACAGTGGAGACAGCTTTTGTCATACTATACTACCATTGATTTCTTTTTAAAAAAAATTTTAATGGAGTATAGTTGATTTACAAGGTTGTGTTAGCAAACACAACCTTGTGTACAGCAAAGTGAATCAGTTATACATATACATATATGCAGAATCTTTTTTATATTCTTTTCCCATATAGGCCATTACATAGTATTGAGTAGAGTTCCCTGTGCTATACCTTAGGTTCTTATTAGTTATCTACTTTATATATAGTATTGTGTATATGTCAATCCCAGTCTTCCAGTTTATCCCTCCCCCCCTTACCCCCGGTAACCATAAGTATGTTTTCTACGTCTGTAACTCTATTTCTATTTTGTAGATAAGTTCATTTGTACCCTTTTTTAGATTCCACATATAAGCAACATACCATTGATTTCTTTGTTTAATTCTATTTCACCTGTATACCAGTGTTTCTCAAAAGTCTCTACAAATTAGTGGACAATAAATTATACTTTTATATAAACTTTATTGACATATAATCCACATACCATAAAGTTTACAAATTTAAAGTATACAATTCAATGTTTTTAGTATTATTCACAGAGCTGTGCAATAATCTCTATGATCTATTTTTACAGTGTTATAATCACCCTCAAAAGAGACCCTATATCTATTAGCAGTCACTTCTCATCCTCCACTCCTTCCTCAGGCACATACAAATCAAATTGATGACTCCATAGACTTGCCTACGCTGAACATTACATACAAATGGAATCATATAATATGTGGTCTTTTGTGATTGGCTTCTTTCACCCAGCATGTTTTTATTTATTTATTTATTTATTTATTATTATTTTTTAATGATCATTTGATTTTATTACAATGACTAGATGACTGTCACTCTTAAAAAGGAACATAAAGTGTAATAAGTTGAAATCAGTTTTTTTTGAGTACAAAGAAAGCAGTACAGTTGCAAATATTGACAATCTATAACATTATTATAAAGGCAATGGATTAAAAAACCAACCAAAATATGCTGATTATTACTTTAGTTTCAAATGCTACTTTAAATTTGGTTTAATTAAAAATCTCTACTCTTTATTGGATAAAATCTCAAATATTATAGTAATAATAACTTTTTTGTGTGTGTGTGTGATACGCGGGCCTCTCACTGCTGTGGCCTCTCCCGTTGCGGAGCACAGGCTCCGGACGCGCAGGCTCAGCGGCCATGGCTAACGGGTGCAGCCGCTCCATGGCACATAGGATCTTCCCGGACCGGGGCACGAACCCCTGTCCCCTGCATCGGCAGGCGGACTCTCAACCACTGCGCCACCAGGGAAGCCCAATAATAATAACATTTACAGAAGTAAAATATATGTCAACAATAGCACAAAGAAAGGGAAGGGGTGACTTCTCTTCTGAAGAACCTCCAGTGCCTTCCCATTTCACTAAGAGTAAAAGCCAAAGTTCTTACAAAGTACTAAAAGTCCCTATACCAACTGTCACCATAACCTCTGTCACTTCCTCTCTACTATTCTTACCTCCTGCTCACTGTGCTCCAATCACACTAACCTTTTGGGCTGTTCCAAGAGAATCCTGGGCAAACTCCCACCTTAGGGCCTGAGCACTGGTGGCTGCCTATGGCCAGAAGGCACTCACACCCAGATGACCAGAGGCTAACACAATTCTAAATGAGGCCCGCCCAGACAAATCTATTTATAGTTGTAATTCGTGAAAGCATCTCCAGCTCCCTTGCCCTCTATATTTTTCAGAGCACATATCACCCTTGAACATACTATATAACTTCCTTGTTTAAATGGAATTCATTATTTATTTTTGTTTCCCCCTGTTAGAATATAAGCACCAAAACAGTATGGATCCTCTCTGTTTGCTTTTTTTTTAAACATCTTTATTGGACTATAGTTGCTTTAAAATGTTGTGTTAGTTTCTGCTTTAAAACAAAGTGAATCAGCTATACATATACATATATCCCCATATCTCCTCACTCTTGCGTCTCCCTCCCAACCTCCCTATCCCACCCCTCTAGGTGGTCACAAAGCACCGAGTTGATCTCCCCGTGCTATGCGGCTGCTTCCAACTAGCTATCTATTTTATATTTGGTAGTGTATGTGTGTCCATGGCACTCTCTCATTTCATCCCAGTGTACACTTCCCCCTCCCCGTGTCCTCAAGTCCATTCTCTATGTCTGTGTCTTTATTCCTGTCCTGCCCCTAAGTTCTTCATAACCACTTTTTTTTTTATATTCCATATATATTTGTTAGCATACAGTATTTGTTTTTCTCTTTCTGACTTACTTCACTCTGTATGACAGACTCTAGGTCCACCCACCTCACTACAAACAAATCAATATCGTTTTTTTTTTATGGCTCAGGAATATTCCATTGTATATATGTGCCACATCTTCTTTATCCATTCATCTGTAGATGGACACTTAGGTTGCTTCCATGTCCTGGCTCTTGTAAATACAGCTGCAGTGAACATTGTGGTACATGACTCTTGTTGAATTATGGTTTTCTCAAGTGATATGCCCAGTAGTGGGATTGCTGGGTCATATAGTAATTCTAATTTTAGTTTTTTAAGGAACCTCCATACTGTTCTCCATAGTGGCTCTATGAATTTACATTCCTACCAACAGTGCAAGAGGGTTCCCTTTTCTCCACACCCTCTCCAGCATTTATAGTTTGTAGATTTTTTGATGGTGGCCATTCTTACTGGTGTGAAGTGTTACCTCATTGGAGTTTTGATTTGCATTTCCCTAATGATTAGTGATGTTGAGAATCTTTTCATGTGTTTGTAGGCAATCTGTATATCTCCTTTGGAGAAATGTCTATTTAGGTCTTCTGCCCATTTTTAGATTGGGTTGTTTGTTTTTTGATATTGAACTGCATCAGCTGCTTCTATATTTTGGAGATTAATCCCTTGTCAGTTGCTTCATTTTCAAATATTTTCTCCCATTCTGAGGGTTGTCTTTTGGTCTTGTTTATGGTTTCCTTTGCTGTGCAAAAGCTTTTAAGTTTCATTAGGTCCCATATGTTTATTTTTGTTTTTATTTCCATTTCTCTAGGAGGTGGGTCAAAAAGGATCTTGCTGTGATTTATGTCATAGAGTGTTCTGCCTATGTTTTCCTCTAAGAGTTTTATAGTGTCTGGTCTTACATTTCGGTCTTTGATCCATTTTGAGTTTATTTTTGTGTATGGTGTTAAGAAGTGTTCTAATTTCATTCTTTTACATGTAGCTGTCCAGTTTTCACAGAAGCTCTTATAGAAGGGGCAGTCTTTTCTCCATTGTATATTCTTGCCTCCTTTATCAAACATAAGGTGACCATATGGGTGTGGGTCTATCTGTGGGGTTTCTATCCTGTTCCACTGATCTATATTTCTATTTTTGTGCCAGTACCATAATGTTTTGATTACTGTAGCCTTGTAGTATAGTCTGAAGTCAGGGAGCCTGACTCCTCCAGCTCCATTTTTCATTCTCAAGATTGCTTTGGATATTCGGGGTCTTTGATGTTTCCATACAAATTGTGAAATTTTTAGTTCTAGTTCTGTGAAAAATGCCAGTGTTAGTTTGCTAGGGATTGCACAGAATCTGTAGATTGCTTTGGATAGTAGAGTCATTTTCACAATGCTGATTCTTCCAATCCATGTACATGGTGTACCTCTCCATGTATTTTTATCATCTTTAATTTCTTTCATCAGTGTCTTATAAGTTTCTGCATACAGGTCTTTTGTCTCCTTAGGTAGGTTTATTCCTCAATATTTTATTCTTTTTGCTGCAATGGTAAATGGGAGTGTATTCTTAATTTCACTTTCAGATTTTTCATAATTAGTGTATAGGAATGTAGGAGATTTGTGTGCATTAATTTTTTATCCTGCTATTTTACGAAGTTCATTGATTAGCTCTAGTAGTTTTCTGGTAGCATCTTTAGGATTCTCTATGCATAGTATCATGTCATCTGCAAACAGTGACACTTTTACTTCTTCATTTCCAATTTGGATTCCTTTTATTTCTTTTTCTTCTCTGATTGCAGTGGCTAACACTTCTAAAATTATGTTGAATAATATTGCTGACAGTAGGCAACCTTGTCTTGTTCCTGATCTTAGAGGAAATGGTGCTCTTTTTCAACTTTGAGAACAATGTTGGCTGTGGGTTTGTCATATATGGCCTTTATGATGTTGAGGTAGGTTCCCTCTATGCCTACTTTCTGGAGGGTTTTTATCATAAATGGTTGTTGAATTTTCTCAAAAGCTTTTTCTGCATCTATTGAGATGATCATATGGTTTTAGTCCTTCAGTTTTTTAATATGTTGTATCACATTGATTGATTTGTGTATATTGAATAATCCTTGCATTCCTGGGATAAACCCCACTTGATCATGGTGTTTGATCCTTTTAAAGTGCTGTTGGATTCTGTTTGGTAGTATTTTGTTGAGGATTTTTACATCTATGTTCATCAGTGATGTTGTCCTGTAGTGTTCTTTCTTTGTGATATCTTTGTCTGGTTTTGGTATCAGGGGATGGTGGCCTTGTAGAATGAGTTTGGAAGTGTTCCTCCCTCTGCTATATTTTGGAAGAGTTTGAGGAGGATAGGTGTTAGCTCTTCTCTAAATGTTTGATAGTATTCACCTGTGAAGCCATCTGGTCCTGGGCTTTTATTGGTTGGAAGATTTTAAATCTCAGTTTCAGTTTCAGTGCTTGTGATTTTTCTGTTTATATTTTCTATTTCTTCCTGTTTCAGTCTCGGAAGATTGTGCTTTTCTAAGAATTTGTCCATTTCTTACAGGTTGTCCATTTTTTTAGCATATAGTTGCTTGTAGTAATCTCTCATAATCCTTTGTATTTCTGCAGTGTCAGTTGTTACTCCTCCTTTTTCATTTCTCATTCTGTTGATTAGAGTTCTCCCTTTTTTTCTTGCTGAGCCTGGCTAGTGTTTTAAAATTTTTGTTTATCTTCTCAAAGAACCAGCTTTTACTTTTATTGGTCTCTGCTCTTATTTCCTTCATTTCTTTTTCTTTATTTCTGATCTGATCTTTATGATTTCTTTCCTTCTGCTAACTTTGGGCTGTTCTTCTTTCTTTAATTACTTTAGGTATTAGATTAGGTTGTTCATTTGAGATATTTCTTGTTTCTTGAGGTTGGATTGTATTGCTATATATTTCCCTCTTAAAACTGCTTTTTCTGCATCCCATAAATTTTGGGTCGTCGTGTTTTCATTGTCATTTGTTTCTAGGTATTTTTTTCTTTCCTCTTTGATTTCTTCAGTGATCTCTTGGTAATTTTGTAGTGTATTGTTTAGCCTCCCTGTGTTTGTAGTTGTTGCAGTTTTTTTTGCTATTTGCTAACTAGTTTCATAGCATTGTGGTCATAATGTGGGAATGTGGGATCTTCCCGGACCGGGGCACAAACCCGTATCCTCTGCATCGGCAGGTGTACCCTCAACCACTGTGCCACCAGGGAAGCCCCGATTTCTCCTTTTATGGCTGTTAGCATTTGCCTTATGTATTGAGGTGTTCCTATTTTGGGTGCATAAATATTTCCAATTGTTATATCTTCTTCTTGGATTGATCCCCTGATCATTATGTCGTGTCCTTCTTTGTTTCTTGTAATAGTCTTTATTTTAAACTCTATTTTGTCTGATATAAGAATTGCTACTGCAGCTTTCTTTTGATTTCCATTTGCATGGAATATCTTTTTTCATCCCCTCACTTTCAGTCTGTATGTGTCCCTAGGTCTGATGTGGGTCTCTTGTAGACAGTGTATATATGGGTCTTGTTTTTGTATCCATTCAGCCAGTCTATTTCTATTGGTTGGAGCATTTAATCCATTTGCATTTAAGGTAGTTATCCATATGTGTGCCTATTACCGTTTTCTTAAATGTTTTGGGTTTGTTTTTGTAGGTCTTTTCCTTCTCTTATGTCCTGCCTAGAGAAGTTCCCTTAGCATTTGTTGTAAAGCTGGTTTGGTGGTATGAATTCTCCTTACTTTTGCTTATCTGTAAAGGTTTTAATTTCTCTGTCGAATATGAATGAGATCCTGCTGGGTATTGTAATCTTGGTTTTAGGTTTTTCCCTTTCCTCACTTTAAATATGTTCTGCCACTCCCTTCTGGCTGCAGAGTTTCTGCTGAAAGATCAGTCTTTAACCTTATGGGGATACCCTCAGATGTTATTTGTTGCTTTTCCCTTGATGCTTGTAAGTTTTTTTTTTTTTTTTGGATTTAAGTTTTGATAGTTTGATTTATGTGTGTCTTTGTGTCTTTCTCCTTGGATTTATCCTCTATGGAACTCTCTCTGCTTCCTGGACCTGATTATTTCTTTTCCCATGTTAGGGAAGTTTTCAACTATAATCTCTTCAAATATTTTTTCAGACCATCTTTCTCTTCTTCTTCTGGGACCCCTATAATTCAAATTTTGGTGTGTTTAATGTTGTCCCAGAGATCTCTGAGACTGTCCTGAATTCTTTTCATTCTTTTTACTTTATTTTCTTCTGTGGTAGCTATTTCCACCATTTTATCTTCCAGGTCAGTTATCCGTTTCTCTACCTCAATGTTTTGCTATTGATATTTTGTAGAGAATTTTTTGTTTCATTTATTTTTTTTGTCCATCATTGTTTGCTCTTTAGTTCTTCTAGTCCTTGTTAAACATTTCCTGTATTTTTTCCATTCTATTTCCAAGATTTTGGATCATCTTTACTATCAGTACTCTGAATTCTTTTTCAGGTAGACTGCTTATTTCTTCATTTTTTTGGTCAGGTGGGTTTTTGCATTGCTCCTTCATCTGCTGCATATTTCTCTGTCTTCTCATTTTATTCAACTTGCTGTGTTTGGGGTCTCCTTTTCGCAGGCTGCATGTTCGTAATTGCCATTGTTTTCTGTGTCTGCCCGCAGTGGGAGACTTTGGTTCAGTGGCTTGTGTAGGCTTCCTTGTGGATGGGACTGGTGCCTGTGTTCTGGTGGGTGAGCCTGGGTCTTGCCTTTCTGGTGGGCAGGGCCATGTCTGGTGGTGTCTGTGAACTTAGTATGATTTTAGGCACTCTCTCTGCTAATGGGTGGAGTTGTGTTCCTGTCTTGCTAGTTGTTTGGCATGGGGCGTCCAGCACTGAAACTTGCTGGCCGTTGGGTGGAGCTGTGTCTTAGTGTTGAGACAGAGATCTCTGGGAGATCTCTGACCAATTCATATTACTTGGGGCTGGGAGGTCTCTGGAGGTCCACTCTCTTGAACTTGGCTGTCTCACCTCAGAGTCTCAGGCCTGACACAAGGCTGGAGCACCAAGACCCTGTCAGCCACACGGCTCAGAAGAAAAGGGATAAAAAAAGAAAGAAAAATAAATAAATTTAAAAGAATAAAAGAAAATGATTTTTAAAAATTGAAAAATTAATAAAATAAAAACATTAAAAGTGTAATAAAAAGAGAACAATCAAACCAATAAACAAATCCACCAATGAAAATAAGCACTAAAAACTATACTAAGATAAACATAAAAATCGGAAACAAGTCAGTCACAGACATGAAACCCCAAGTCTACAGTTACTCCCAAAGTCCACTGCCTCAATTTTTGGTTGATTCATTGTCTATTCTGGTATTCCACAGATGCTGGGTACCTCAAGTTGACTGTGGGCATTTAATCCGCTCCTCCTGAGGCTGCACGGAGAAATTTGTCTTTCTCTTCTTTGTTTGCACAACTCCTGGTGTTCAGCTTTGGATTTGAACCCGTCTCTGCATGTAGGTGGCCTGAGGGCATCTGTTCTTCTCTCAGACAGGACGGGGTTCAAGCGGCAGATGATTTTGGGGCTCTGGCTCACTCAGGCTGGGGGAGGGAGGGGTACGGATGCGGGGTGAGCCTGTGGCGGCAGAGGCCAGCATGACTTTGCACCAGCCTGAGGCATGCCATGCATTCTCCTGGGGAAGTTGTCCCTAGAGCATGGGACCCTGGCAGTCGTGGGCTGCACAGGCTCCTAGGAGGGGAGGTATGGATAGTGATCTGTGCTTGCACACAGGCTTCTTGTTGGCTGCAGCAGCAGCCTTAGCATCTCATGCCCGTCTCTTGGGTCCATGATGATAGCTGTGGCTTGCGCCCGTCTCTGGAACTCCTTTAAGTGGCGCTCTTAATCCCCTCTCCTCATGCACCAGGAAACAAAGAGGCAAGAAAATGTTTGTGTGTAGGTTGCCCTCAGGTATCTGTTTCTACCCAGACAGGATGCAGTTGAAGCAGCAGCTGATTAGGGGGCTCTGGCTCACTTATGCTGGGGGGAGGGTGGGGTACGGTAGTTATAATTGGAAAGCAGGGTGAGCCTGCAGTGGCAGAAGCCCGTGTGATGTTGCAACAGCCTGAGGCACACCATGTGTTCTCCCGGGGAAGTTGTCCCTGGATCATGGAACCCTGCCAGTGGCAGGCTCCCAGGCTCCCAGGGTGGGGGAGTGGGTGTGTGGATAGTGACATGTGCTTGCACACTGGATTCTTGATGGCTACAGCAGCAGCGTTAGCATTTCATGCCCGTCTCTGGTGTCAGAGCTGATAACCTGTCTCTGAAGCTCTTTTAGGCATTGCTCTGCCTTCTGTGGGCAGACAAGGTAGGAATCCCCTGTCCTCGTGCACCCCAAAACAATGGTCTCTTGACTCTTAGGCAAGTCCAGACATTTTCCCGAATTCCCTCCCAGTTAGCTTTGGTGCACTAGCCCCCCTCAGGCTCTGTTCTCGAAGCCAGCCACAGTCCTCTTCCGGGGATCTGACCTCTGAAGCCCAAGCCTCAGCTCCCAGCCCACATCCACCCCGGCGGGTGAGCAGACAAGCCTCTCGGGCTGTTGAGTGCTGGTCGGCACTGATCCTCTGTGCGGGAATCTCTATGATTTTCCCTCTGCAGCCCTATTGCTGTGCTCTCCTCCATGGCTCTGAACCTTCCCCCCACCACCCACCTCCTGTCTCTGCCAGTGAAGGGGCTTCCTAGTGTGTGGAAACTTTTCCTTCTTCACAGCTCCCTCCCAGAGATGCATGTCTTGTCCCTATTCTTTTGTCTCTGTTTTTTCTTTTTTCTTTTGGCCTACCCAGGTATGTGGGGTTTTTCTTGCCTTTTGGGAAGTCTGAGGTCTTCTGCCAGCATTCAGTAGGTGTTCTGTAGTAGTTGTTCCATTTGTTGAAATATATATATTTTTTAATTAATTTATTTATTTTTGCTGTGTTGGGTCTTCGTTTCTGTGCGAGGGCTTTCTCTAGCTGTGGCAAGGGGGGACCACTTTTCATCATAGTGTGCAGGCCTCTCACTATCGTGGCCTCTCTTGTTGCGGAGCACAGGTTCCAGACGCGCAGGCTCAGTAGTTGTGGCTCACAGGCCTAGTCGCTCCGCGACATGTGGGATCCTCCCAGACCAGGGCTCGAACCCGTGTCCCCTGCATTAGCAGGCAAATTCTCAACCACCACCTCATTAGCAGGCTAATTCTCAACTGCGCCACCAGGGAAGCCCTGTCGAAATATTTTTGATATATTTGTGGGGAGTAAGGTGATCTCCACATCTTACTCCTCCTCTACCTTGAAGGTCTCCCCTAGCATGTTTTTAAAATTCACCCATATTATGGTATGTATCAGTACTTTATTCCTTTTTATTGCTGAGCAATACTCCATGGAATGAATGTGCCATATTCCATCCATCCATTCATCAAGTGATGAATACTTGGGACACTTACAACCTTTGGCTACTATGAATATTGATACTATGAATATATGTGTACAAGTTTTTGTTTGGATGTATGTTTTTGTTTTTCTTTAGTAGATACCTAAGAGTGGGCTTGGGTTATATGGAAACTCTATGTTTCAAGTTTTGAGGAACTGCCAAACTGTTTCAAAAGAGGATGCACTATTGTATGCTCCTGCTGGCAATCTGAGGGTTGTAATTTCTCCACATCCTTGTCAACAATTGTTACTGCCTGTCTTTTTAATTATAAGCATCCCAGTGGACAGGAAGTGGCATCTCATTGTAATTTTGATTTTCAATTCCCTAGTGGCTGATGATGAGCACATTTTCATGTGCTCATTGGCCATTTATATAACCTCTTTGGCAAAATATCTATGCAGATTCTTTATTCATTTAAAAAAATTAGGGTTTTTGTCTTTTTATTATTCAGTTACATGAGTTCAGTATATATTCTGTATATGTCTTGTCAGAGGTGACTTGCAAATTTTTTCTGTGAATTGTCTTTTCACTTTCTTGATTTTGTCCTTCGAAACATGAAGGTTTTTCATTTTGATAACATCCAATTTATTTTTTCTTTTCTTGCTTGTGCTTTGGTGTCACATGTAAGGAGCCTTTGCCTAACCCAAGGTCACAAAGATTTACTCTTATTTTTTCTTTTAAGATTTTTACAGTTTTAGCTCTTATATTTATATCTTTGATCAATTTTAAGTTAGTTTTTGTATGTGGATGAGGTAGGAATCCAATTCATTCTTTTGTATGTGTATATCCAGTTGTCCCCTATCATTTGTTGAAGAGACTATTCTTTCCCCATTGATTTTTCTGGGTACATTTGTTAAAAATCAATTGACCATAAATGTAAGAATTCATTTATGGACTCTTAATTCTATTTATTTCATCAATCTATATGTCTGTCCTTATGCCAGTACATTGTCTTGCTTACTGTAGCATTGTAGTAAGTTTTGAAATCAGGTAGTGTGAATGAATTCTCCAACTTTGTTCTTTTTCCAGATGATTCTGGATACTCTTTGTCTTTTGCATTTCTCTATGAATTTTAGGATCAATTTCTTTTTAAAGATCCAGGTAGGATTTTCATTGAAGCTGTATATCAATTTGAGGAGTATTGCCATCTTAACAATATTAAGTCTTCTGGTTCACGAACATGAGATAACTTTTAATTTATTTAAATCTTTAATTTATTTCAACAGTGTTTTGTAGTTTTTAGTGTACAAGTTTTGCACTACTTTTTAAAAATAGACTTTATTTTTTAGAGCAGTTTTAGGTTCATAGCAAAATTTAGTAGAAAGTACAGGGACTTTCCATATACCCTGCTCACACGTAGCACAGCCCCCCCCCCCCATTATCAACATCTCACAAAAGAATGGTAAATTTGTTACAACTGATGAACCACATTGACAGTTCATTATCACTCATAGTCTCTAGTTTACATTAGGGTTCATTCTTAGTGTTGTACAATCTATGGGTTTTCACAAATGTATAGTGGCATGCATCCACCATTATAGTATCATACAAAATAGTTTCACTACCCTAAAAATTTTCTGTGCTCAGCAAATTCATCCCTCCTTTCCCCCCACCCGTGGAAGCCAAAGAACTTTTTACTGTTTCCATAGTTTTGCATTTTCCAGAATGTCAGATAGTTGAATCATACAGTATGTAAATTTTCATATTAACTTCTTTCACTTAGTAATATGCATTTAAAATTCCTCCATGTCTTTTCATGGCTTGATTGCTCATTTCTTTTTAGTGCTGAATAATATTCCATTGTACCACTGTTTATTTATCCACTCACCTGCTGAAGGACATAACCTTGGTTGTCGTCAGGTTTTGGAAATTATGAATGAAGCTGCTGTAAAATCTGTGCAGGTTTTTGTGTAGATGTAAGTTTTCAGCTCATTTGGATAAATACCAAGAAGGTGACTGCTGGATCTTACACAACTTTCTAAAATTTACTTCCAAGTATTTTATTCTTTTTTGATGCTATTACAAATGGAATTGTTTTCTTAATTTCATTTTTGGATTGCTTATGGCCAGTGTATAGAATTACAATTTAGTTTTGTATGTTGATCTTGTATTCTGAAACTTTGCTGAACTCGTTTATTAGTTCTCATGGTTTTTTAGTTGATTCCTTAGGTTTTTTTTTTTTTTTTTTTTTTTTTTTTTTTGCGGTACGCGGACCTCTCACTGTTGTGGCCTCTCCTGTTGTGGAGCACAGACTCCGGAGGCACAGGCTCAGCGGCCATGGCCCACGGGCCCAGCTGCTCCGCGGCATGTGGGATCCTCCTGGACCGGGGCACGAACCCGTGTCCCCTGCATTGGCAGGCAGACTCTCAACCACTGCGCCACCAGGGAAGCCCTCCTTAGGATTTTTAATGTGCTGGATTATGCCATCTTTCTTTCCAATCTGGATTCCATTCTTTCTTTTTCTTGCCTGACTTTCATGGCTAGATCTTCGAATACAATATTGAATAGAAGTGGCAAGAGGAGACATCCTTGTCTTTCCACCCCCCACCCCGATATTAGAGGGAGAACATTTAGTCTTTCACAACTAAGTATGATGATAACTGTGCCATTTTCATAGATGTCTTTATCAGGTTGAGGAAGTTTGTTTCTATTTCAAGGATGTTAAGAGTTTTTATCATGACAGGGTGTTGGATTTTAAAAGTAATTTTCCTTAAACTGTTGATATGATCATGTGGGTTTTGTCCTTTATTCTATTAATATAGTATATTATATAAATTAGATTTTAGATAATAAAACATCTTTGTATTCCTGGGATTCATCTCACTCGGTCATGGTGTACAATCTTTTTTATATATTGCTGGATTAGGTTTACTAATATTTTAGTTGAAATTATTTATGTCAATATTCATAAAGAATATTGGTCTAATTTTTTTCTTGTTATATCTTTGTTTGGTTTTGGTATCAACGAAATACTGGCCTTATAGAATGAATTGCAAAGTGTTCCTTCCTGTTCTATTTTTTTGAAGAGTTTGTGAAGGGTTAGTATTAATTCATCTTTAAACAAGTTGGTAGAATTTGATGAAGTCACCTGATCCTAGATTTTATTTTGGGGGAGTGTCTTGACTACTAATTCAATCTCTTTACTTATTATAGGTTTATTCAGATTTTGTATTTCTTTTTGAGTTAGTTTTGATAGTTTGAGAGTTTCTAAGAATGTTTATTTCATATAAGTTATGTATTTGTTGGCATACAATTGTTCATTGTATTTCCTTATGTGTTTTTTTTTCCTGTAAGATTTATTGATGATTGCTCTTTCATTCCTGATTTTAGTAATTTATGCCCTCTCTCTTTTGTTTCTTGGTCAGTCTGCTTAAAGATTTGTCAATCTTTTTGATCTTTTCAAAGAACTAACTTTGTCATTGATTTTCTCTATTGGTTTTCTTTTTCTATTTCATTTGTTTTCACTCTAGTCTTATACTAGTCTACTTTTTGCTTGCTTTTGGGCAAACTTGTCCTTCTTTTTCTAGTTTCTTAAGGCAGAAATGTACTTTGTTAAGATCTTTGTTCTTTTTTTAATATAAAAATTTGCAGCTATATATTTCCTTCTGAGCATTGCTTTAGCTGCATCCCATATATTTTGTTGTGTTTTCATTTTCATTCACCTCAAAGTATTTTCTAACTTTCCTTGTGATTTTTTTCTTTGGACCATTAATTATGTGGGAGTATTTTGTTTAATTTCCACATATTTGTGATTTTCCTAAATTTTCTTTTCCTATTTTTCTAATTTCATTACCTTGTTGTTGGAGAAGATAATTTGTATGATTTCCATCCTTTTAAATATGCAGGTATACTTCGTTTTATTGTGTTCTGCTTTATTGTGCTTTGTAGATATTGCATTTTTTTTAACAAATTGAAGGTTTGTGGCAACCCTGCATTGTCAGATGGTGGTTAGCATATTTTAGTAATAAAATATTTTAAAATTAAGGTATAGGGCTTCCCTGGTGGTGCAGTGGTTGAGAGTCTGCCTGCCGATGCAGGGGACACGGGTTCGTGCCCCGGTCCGGGAGGATCCCACATGCCGCGGAGCGGCTGGGCCTGTGAGCCATGGCTGCTGAGCCTGCACGTCCGGAGCCTGTGCTCCGCAACGGGAGAGGTCACAACAGTGAGAGGCCTGCGTACCAAAAAAAAAAATTAAGGTATATGCATTTTTTAAGACATAATGCTATTGCATACTTAATAGACTACGATATAGTATAAACAGAACTTTTATATGCACTGGGAAACCTGAAAATTTGTGTGGCTCTCTTTATTGTGATATTCGCCTTATTGTGGTGGTCTGGAAGTGAACCCACAATATCTCCTAGGTACAACTAGGTACTGAAGTTGTTTCTTGACCTAGCATATTATCTGTTTTAGATAATATTCTATGCACACTTGAAAAGGATGTTTATTCTGCTGTTGTTGAGTGGAGTGTTCTGTGGATATCTGTTATGTCAGTTTGGTTTACAGTGTTGCTCGTCTTCCATATCCTTGTTGATTTTCTGCCTAGTTGTTCTGTCTGTTATTGAAAGTGGGGTATTAAAATCTGAAATATTATTGTCATTATTTTCTACCTTCATTTATGTCAGTGTTTGCTTCATGTATTTTTTCTGTAGGTGCATATATGTTGCATTTGTTAATTTTTCATAATGTATTGAAACTTTTATCACTATAAAACATATTTTGTCTCTAGTAATAATTTCTCTTTAAAGTCTATTCTGTCTGATATTAACATAACCACTCCAGTTCTCTCTCTTTTTTAAAATAAATTTAGTTATTTTATTTATTTTATTTGTGGCTGTATTGGGACTTCGTTGCTGCATGCGGGCTTTCTCTAGTTGCAGCGAGTGGGGGCTACTCTTCGTTGTGTTGTGTGGGTTTCTCACTGTGGTGGCTTCTCTTGCTGCGGAGCACAGACTCTAGGAACACAGGCGTCAGTAGTTACAGCATGCAGGCTCAGTAGTTGCGGCTTATGTGTTCTAGAGCACAGGCTCAGTAGTTGTGGCACATGGGCTTAGTTGCTCTGTGGCATATGGGAGCTTCCTGGATCAGGGATTGAACCCGTGTCCCCTGCATTGGCAGGCAGATTCTCAACCACTGTGCCACCAGGAAAGCCCTGTTTTTTATATAGTGGCTTATATCTGCTAATCTCAAACTCTTAATTTATCCCTCCCACACCCCCTTTCCCCTTTGGTAACCATGAGTGTGTTTTGTGAATCTGTTTCTGTTTTGTAAATAAGTTCATTTGTATCATTTTTTAGATTCTTTGTGTAACTGATATCATATGATATTTGTCTTTCTCTTTCTGACTTACTTCACTTGGTATGATTATCTCTAGGTCCATTCATGTTGCTGCAAATTGTAATATTTCATTTTTTTGTAGTTGAGTAATATTTCATTGTATATATACCACATCTTTTTAAGCCATATCTTCTTATTTTTTTGCTTACTTTATTGTACTTTTCAACTCCAGAATTTCTATTTGAATCTTTTAAAATTATTTATTTTTATTTTATTATTTTATTTTGCGTTACGCAGGCCTCTCACTGTTGTGGTCTCTCCCGTTGCGGAGCACAGGCTCCAGACGCGCAGGCTCAGTGGCCAAGGCTCACGGGCCCAGCCGCTCCGCGGCATGTGGGATCTTCCCGGACCGGGGCACGAACCCATGTCCCCTGCATTGGCAGGTGGACTCTCAACCACTGCACCACCAGGGAAGCCCTAAAATTATTTTTATCTTTTCATCATTACTCACTAATTTGGTGAGACATACTTGTCATACTTTCTTTAAATTCTTTAACCATGTGTTCTTTGAACATATTAATAATAAATTATTTAAAGTCTATGTCTACTAAGTTCAACATCTGGTCCCTCTCAGGGACATTTTCTGTTGTTGTTTTTTTTCCCTGTGTATAGGGCATGTTTTCTGTTTCTTTACTTAATATTTTTTGGTTGAAAACTGGGCATTTAATATAACATATTATAACAGCTCTGATGTCAGACACCACCACAACCCTCCTTTCCAATGTTTGTTTTCTTATCTTTTATTTTCATTTTTCTTGCTGCTATTTATTTGTTTAGTGACTTTCTGAGCTGAAAGGGAGGGGTTATGGGAATGCCTTCAAGATAAAACACCACAGTTCTTACTGTCTTATTTGAGGTCAGTAGTTTCTCTTTGATAGATGATTTTCATTTTCGTCTATGAAATTGGCTGATTTCCAGTGTTCTGAAATGATTGCTTTTAGGTTTTTGGCATGAATTTCTTTGTTTCTATGGAAGAATAGGTTCACTGAGGTGCTCACTCCACCATGAAGGATGTTGACATACCACCAATACTTCTTTTTAAAAAAATTAAAATGTAATAAAATAGAATAGCAAGTATTGGTGCTTTGTATATAGTAAAGTTAGGTATTGTTTTATGAAAATTTAAAACCAAAATGTGTATATTAATTTCTTTGTAATGTTATATGTAGTTTTACTGTGGGTCCCAATTTAAAAAAAAGCCTATATAACAATATTAATTTGTATGAACTTAAGTGTGCATCAGAATCATCTGGAGGGCTAGTTAAAATACATATTTATGATCTCTCCATCATAGTTTCTGATTCAGTAGATTGAGAAGGGAGTTAGAATTTGCATTTTTAAATCAAGTTCCCATATGATGCTGATGCTTCTTCTCTGGGCACCTCATTTTGAGAACAACTGTACAAGACCAATAGTTTTCAACCCTGCTTGCAAATACAATCACCTGTGAGTGTTTTAAAATATAAAGATGTCTAGTCCCTACCCCAGACTAATTAGATTCAGATCTCTAGAAGTGGGGCACAGTGTTTCTGATGTACACAAGGAGTTTAGATCTCTGTACTAGATTGTGACCTTTTTGAGGGCAAGACTGAGTCTTTTGTCTTTTATCCTTGGTCTGACCTTGTGTAGGTGCTCAATATATGTTGAATGAATTGACTTAAAATGGCCCTAGATTTTTCTAGCAGTAGAGGACAGATTACTCTTGGAGGAGGCAAAGTTTTAAAAATGAAAGGGGCAGACAGGGCTGGTGCTTCTCCAAATGAAGAATGTTGGCTCCACTCCTTCCCGTAGCCCAGATACAAGGGGAGGCTGCAGGGTTGTGTGAGAGTTACGTCTATCAGAAATTATTCCCCAGTGCAGGAGGGATAAAGGAAACTTAAGTTCAAACATTGTTGGTGATGCCTTTTCAGCACAGGCACAGAGAAGAGCCCATCTTGGATTTCCCTGCCATGGAATTTCGGAGAAGGACTGATTTTATTCATGGCCTGTTTTTATCTACCTCAGCTCTCCCTACTCCCCAGTTTCCTTCTTTCTTCTGAAAGGAGCTGGTAACTAGGCAAAGGCTACTAATCTACTACTGATCTACTGACAGCCAGACCCCAGGTGAACAAATATTCCCTCTGCTTTTCCTTAGGTCCACCCTTGGTGCTTCAGTCTGGCCTTAGCAATTTTCTGCAACCTCTCTTTCCTGCAGGGGTCCCTATGACCCAGCTCTGTCCCTTAGGTACATAGTCTCATCCTGTTACACAGTCAACTATTTGTGGGTTATTCCCTAGGAGTCTTCCTAACAGTGATGTCACTATGTTAGACAAGTGCATTGGCTCTTGTTGGTTCTGATGTATCCTCATGACATAGCCGGGAAAATGAGCACTACAAAGTAAGCCACCTACCTGAGCAATACTTCCAGACCACTGCAATAAAGCGAGTCACACAAATTTTTTGATTTCCCAGTATGAGTAAAAGTTACGTTTACACTATACTGTAGTCTGTTAAATGTGCAATAGCATTATGTCTAAATAATGTACTACCTTAATTAAAAAAGTTTATTGCTAAAAAATGCTAACCATCATCTGTGTCTTAGTGAGTTGTAATCTTTTTGCAGTAGTAACATCAAAGATCACAGATCATCATAACAAATATAATAATAATGAAAAAGTTAGAAATATTGTGAGAATTACCAAAATGTGACATACATGTAGTGAGCAAATGCTGTTAGAAAAATTGTGCCGAAAGACTTCTTCGATGAACAGTTGCCACAAACCTTCAATTTGTAAAAAAATGCAGTATCTGTGAAGTGCAGTAAAGCAAAGCACAATACAATAAGGTTTACCTGTATGCTTTTTCGACTGTGTTACATCTTTTTATAGACATTTTCCTCTCTGAGTGAGGCACATTCAGAAACTGTAACCTCTTTCCTGTCCATACGCTGCTCAGTAATGCAGAAGCTTTTGTCTTTCATTATATAATCAAGCTATGGGGTTGTCCCTGTTGTTTTAGGACATGGTGAAGTTCAAGGATGTGGTTTTATGTCTCAAAGAAGAGGAATGGAGTCAACCTGACTCCTCCCAGAGGACTCACTGTTGGGATGTGATGCTGGAGAATTACGGAAACACAGTCTCACTTGGTAACTGAAATGTAGCCTCTTCCTTGTATTCTTTTAAGATTTGGGATAGTTTTCCTTTTTCCAGCTTTATTTCTTTTTTTTTCTTTTATCAACATCTTTGTTGGAGTATAATTGCTTTACAATGGAGTGTTAGTTTCTGCTTTATAACAAAGTCAATCAGTAATACATATACATATGTTGCCATATCTCTTCCCTCTTGTGTCTCCCTCCCTCCCACCCTCCCTATCCCACCCCTCTAGGTGGTCACAAAGCACCAAGCTGATCTCCCTGTGCTATGCGGCTGCTTCCCACTAGCTGTCTATTTTAGGTTTGGTAGTGTATATATGTCCATGTCACTCTCTCACTTTGTCACAGCTTACCCTTCCCCCTCCGCATATCCTCAAGTCCATTCTCCAGTAGGTCTGTGTCTTTATTCCCGTCTTACCCCTAGGTTCTTCATAACCTTTTTTTTTCTTAAATTCCATATATATGTGTTAGCATATGGTATTTGTTTTTCTCTTTCTGACTTATTTCACTCTGTATGACAGACTCTAGGTCCATCCACCTCACTACAAATAACTCAATTTCATTTCTTTTTATGGCTGAGTAATATTCCATTGTATATATGTGCCAAATCTTCTTTATTCATTCATCTGTTGGTGGACATTTAAGTTTCTTCCATGTCATGGCTATTGTAAATAGAGCTGCAGTGAAGATTTTGGTACATGACTCTATATGAATTATGGTTTTCTCAGGATTTATGCCCAGTAGTGGGATTGCTGGGTCATATGGTAGTTCTATTTTTAGTTTTTTAAGGAATCTCCATACTGTTCTCCATAGTGGCTGTATCAATTTACATTCCCACCAACAGTGCAAGAGTGTTCCCTTTTCTCCACACCCTCTCCAGCATTTACTGTTTGTAGATTTTTTTGATGATGACCATTCTGACTGGAGTGATGACCATTCTGACTGATGATGACCATTTTTTGATGATGACCATTCTGACTCTCCAGCATTTACTGTTTGTAGATTTTTTTGATGATGACCATTCTGACTGGAGTGAGAGGGTATCTCATTGGACTTTTGATTTGCATTTCTCTAATGATTAATGATGTTGAGCATTCTTTCATGTGTTTGTTGGCAATCTGTATATGTGTTTGGAAAAATGTCTATTTAGGTATCCTGCCCATTTTCGGATGGGGTGGTTTGTTTATTAGATATTGAGCTGCATGAGCTGCTTGTAAATTTTGGAGATTAATCAGTTGCTTCATTTGCAAATATTTTCTCCCATTCTGAGGGCTGTCTTTTGGTCTTGTTTATGGTTGCCTTTGCTGTGCAAAAGCTTTTACGTTTCATTAGGTCCCATTTGTTAATTTTTGTTTTTATTTCCATTTCTCTACGAGGTGGGTCAAAAAGGATCTTGCTGTGATTTATGTCATAGAGTGTTCTGCCTATGTTTTCCTCTAAGAGTTTGATAGTGTTTGCTCTTAACTTAGGTCTTTAATCCATTTTGAGTTTATTTTTGTGTATGGTGTTAGGGAGTGTTGTAATTTCATTATTTTCCATGTAGCTTTCTAGTTTTCCCAGCACCACTTATTGAAGAGGCTGTCTGTTTTCCACTGTATATTCTTGCTTTCTTTATCAAAGATAACGTGACCATATGTGCGTGGGTTTACCTCTGGGCTTTCTATACTGTTCCATTATCTATACTGCTGTTTTTGTGCCAGTACCGTACTGTCTTGATTACTGTAGCTATGTAGTATAGTCTGAAGCCAGGGAGCCTGATTCCTCCAGCTCCATTTTTCTTTCTCAAGATTGCTTTGGCTATTCGGGGTCTTTTGCGTTTCCATACAAATTGTGAAATTATTTGTTCTAGTTCTGTGAAAAATACCAGTGGTAATTTGATAGGGATTGCATTGAATCTGTAGATTGCTTTGGGTAGTAGAATCATTTTCAGAATGTTGATTCTTCCAATCCAAGCACATGATATAACTCTCCATCTGTTTGTATCATAGTTAATTTCTTTCATCAGTGTCTTATAATTTTCTGTATAGAGGTTTTTTGTCTCCATATGTAGGTTTATTCCTAGATATTTTATTCTTTTTGTTGCAATGGTAAATGGGAGTGTTTCCTTAATTTCATTTTCATATTTTTCATCATTAGTGTGTAGGAATGCTAGAGATATCTGTGCATTAATTTGGTGTCCTGCTACTTTACCAAATTCATTGGTTACCTCTAGTAGTTTTCTGGTAGCATCTTTAGGATTCTCTATGTATAGTATCAGGTCATCTGCAAAGAGTGACAGCTTTACTTCTTCTTTTCTGATTTGGATTCTTTTCTTTCTTTTTTTTTAACATCATTATTGCAGTAAAATTGCTTTACAATGGTGTGCTAGTTGCTGCTTTATAACAAAGTGAATCAGTTATACATATACATATGTTCCCATATCTCTTCCCTCTTGTGTCTCCCTCCCTCCCACCCTCCCTATCCCACCATTCTACGTGGTCACAAAGCACCAAGCTGATCTCCCTGTGCTATACGGCTGCTTCCCACTACCAATCTATTTTACGTTTTATAGTGTATATATGTCCATGCCACTCTACCACATTGTCACAGCTTACCGTTCCCCCTCCCCATATCCTCAAGTCCATTCTCTAGTAGGTCTGTGTCTTTATTCCTCTCTTACCCCTAGGTTCCTCATGATACTTTTTTTCTTAAATTCCAATATATGTGTTAGCATATGGTATTTGTCCTTCTCTTTCTGCCTTACTTCACTCTGTATGGCAGACTCCAGGTCCATCCACCTCACTACAAGGAACTCAATTTCGTTTCTTTTTATGGCTGAGTAATATTCCATTTATGTATGTGCCACATCTTCTTTATCCATTCATCCGATGATGAACACTTAGGTTGTTTCCACCTCCTGGCTATTGTAAATAAAGCTGGAATGAACATTTTGGTACATGACTCTTTTTGAATTATGGTTTTCTCAGGGTATATGCCCAGTAGTGGGATTGCTGGGTCATATGGTAGGTCTATTTGTAGTTTTTTAAGGAACCTCCATACTGAACTCCATAGTGGCTGTACCAATTCACATTCCCAACAGCAGTGTAAGAGTGTTCCCTTTTCTCCACACCCTCTCCAGCATTTATTATTTCTAGATTTTTTGATGATGGCCATTCTGACTGGTGTGAGATGATATCTCATTGTAGTTTTTATTTGCATTTCTCTAATAATTAATGATGTTGAGCATTCTTTCATGTGTTTGTTGGCAGTCTGTATATATTCTTTGGAGAAATGTCTATTTAGTTCTTCTCCCCAGTTTTGAATTGGGTTGTTTGTTTTTTAGTTATTGAGCTGCATGAGCTGCTTGTAAATTTTGGAGATTAATCCTTTATCAGTTGCTTCATTTGCAAATATTTTCTCCCATTCTGAGGGTTGTCTTTTGGTCTTGTTTATGTTTCCTTTGCTGTGCAAAAGCTTTGAAGTTTCATTAGGTCCCATTTGTTTATATTTGTTTTTTTTCCATTTCTCTGGGAGGTGTGTCAAAAAGGATCTTGCTGTGATTTATGTCATAGAGTTTCTGCCTACGTTTTCCTCTAAGAGTTTGATAGTTTCTGGCCTTACATTTAGGTCTTTAATCCATTCTCAGCTTATTTTTATGTATGATGTTAGGGAGAGATCTAATCTCATACTTTTACATGTACCTGTCCAGTTTTCCCAGCACCACTTACTGAAGAGGCTGTCCTTTCTCCACTGTACATTCCTGCCTCCTTTTCAAAGATAAGGTGACCACATGTGCGTGGGTTTATCTCTGGGCTTTCTATCCTGTTCCATTGATCGATATTTCTGTTTCTGTGCCAGTACCATACTGTCTTGATTACGGTAGCTTTGTAGTATAGTCTGAATTCAGGGAGCCTGATTCCTCCAGCTCCGTTTTTAGTTCTCAAGATTGCTTTGGCTATTCAGGGTCTTTTGTGTTTCCATACAAATTGTGAAATTTTTTGTTTTAGTTCTGTGAAAAATGCCAGTGGTAGTTTGATAGGGATTGCATTGAATCTGTAGATTGCTTTGGGTAGTAGATTCATTTTCACAATGTTGATTCTTCCAATCCAAGAACATGGTATATCTCTCCATCTATTTGTATCGTGTTTAATTTCTTTCATCAGTGTCTTATAGTTTTCTGCATACAGGTCTTTTGTCTCCTTAGGTAGGTTTATTCCTAGATATTTTATTCTTTTTGTTGCAATGGTAAATGGGAGTGTTTTCTTGATTTCAATTTCAGATTTTTCATCATTAGTGTATAGGAGTGCCAGAGATTTCTGTGCATTAATTTTGTATCCTGCTACTTTACCAAATTCATGATTAGCTCTAGTAGTTTTCTGGTAACATCTTTAGGCTTCTCTATGTATAGTATCATGTCATCTGCAAAGAGTGAGAGCTTTACTTCTTCTTTTCCAATTTGGGTTCCTTTTATTTCCTTTTCTTCTCTGATTGCTGTGGCTAAAACTTCCAAAACTATGTTGAATAACAGTGGTGAGAGTAAGCAACCCTGTCTTGTTCCTGATCTTAGTGGAAATGATTTCAGTTTTTCAACATTGAGGAACATGTTTGCTGTGGGTTTGTCATATATGGCCTTTATTCTGTTGAGGAACGTTCCCTCTATGCCTACTTTCTGCAGGGTTTTTATCTAAATGGTGTTGAATTTTGTCAAAAGTTTTCTCTGCATCAATTGAGATAATCATATCATTTTTCTCCTTCAATTTATATTATGCTGTATCACATTGTTTGATTTGCGTATATTGAAGAATCCTTGCATTCCTGTGATAAACCCCACTTGATCATTGTGTATGACCCTTTTAATGTGCTGTTGGATTCTGTTTGCTAGTATTTTGTTGAGGATTTTTGCATCTATGTTCATCAGTGATACTGGCCTTCAGTTTTCTTTCTTTGTGACATCTTTTTCTGGTTTTGGTATCAGGGTGATTGTGCCCTCGTAGAATATGTTTGGGAGTGTTCCTCCCTCTGCTATATTTTGGAAGAGTTTGACAAGGATAGGTGTTAGCTCTTCTCTAGATGTTTGGAGCAGAATTGCTGGAGTATAGGGTGGAGTATACATGTCATTTGACTAAGTATTTCCAGATCACTCTCCAGAATGGTGCTACTGTACACACTCCCATCAGCAGTGCATGAGGGTTGCTATACTCCCACCTCTCTGCCAATATTTGATATCATCCAACTTTCTAAATGATGCCATTCAACAGGCAATATCTCACCGTGGTTTCAATTTTCATTTCTCTGATTACCTATGATTTCGTACTTCTCTTCATTTACTTATAAGACTTTAAGATTTCCTATTCTGTATCTTGTCTGCTCATATTGTTCGCCCATATTAAAAATTGAGATTTATGTTATTGTTCTGGTTGTTTTACAGGAGCTCCTTGTATAATCGGAAGCACTCCTTACTTTTGGGCATTACCACTGTCTCTTCCTATATGTACCTATCTGGTAATGCCAGCTGTGATGTGCCTCACTGAGCAGAAGTTCTTATTTTTGAGGTACCCAAATTCATCAGGTTTTTTGCTTCATGGTATGTGTCTTTGACGTTTTGTTTTATTTATTCTATCTAGTCACCCACAGGTGGCAAAGATATTCTTTGCATTTAATTAATAGTTTTACTTTCACTGTTACCCTATTACTGTTTCACATACTGATCATAACCTAATACGCTGAAGAAAGCATATTCTGTCAAAAAGTAAGTCAGATCATGTCATTTCTTTCTTTAAAACCTGGCGATGGGGAATTCCCTGGTGGTCCAGTGGTTAGGACTCCACACTTTCACTGCTGAGGGCCCGGGTTCGATCCCTGGTCAGCAAACTCAGATCCCACAAGCTGCATGGCCTGGCCAGAAACAAACAAACAAAAACCCAAGAAAAAACCAAAACAACAACAAAAATCCTGGCAATGGCTCCCCACTTTAGAGTAAGAGCCAAAGCCCAGTCAATGGTTTAAAAGGCTCTCTGTGACTGTTGCTCCCCTCTTACCAACCTGAGCGTGTCTCCTGCTTCTCTCCTGCACTCATTCTGCTCCAGCCACACTGGCCCCCTCTGTGATCCACAGAGGTGTCAGGTGCATACACAACTTAGGTTGTTCTCTACTCCTGGAATGCTCTTCATGTATGTATCTGCATAGAGAACCTCTTTATCCCTTTCAAGTGTTTGCTCAAAAGTCATTCTTTCAGAGCACTGTCCATCCCCACCATTTCTGATCTCCCTTGGCCTGACCTACATTTTTTTCTGTGTCTCCATACTATTAATCATTTCCTAACATAATATATAATTTACTTATGTATTATGTGTATAGTTTATTTTCTATTTCCTACTACTAGAATGTGAGCTCCCTGGATGCTAGAGGGTTTTGACCCAGCTATAACCTGGGGCCTAGATCGCTCTGCGTCTAGCCCAGATAAGCTCTTTGTCATCATGTGCTGAATGATGAATGCTGTGACTCTTTCCCAGTGAGGGCTGGCAGTAGCAGTGGCCCCTATTTCCTCTCTCCTAGTGTCAGCTTCCATCAGCATGGCCAGTGCTGTGCCACATAGAGCCTGATTTGGGACATCATCCTTGACTATGGGGCTTCCAAGCTCCATCTGGAGTTTGCAAGCTATACTATATTCTTTTTCATAAATTCCTTAATTTAATCAGACTTTGTTGGTATAGCTTATACGACTTATGAGGGGGTACAAATATACATCTGAAATAAATCAGAAAAAAAATGTCATTTAACTCATGTTTCCTCAAAACCTCTATTTAATTCATTAAACTGTAAATGAAAATGGTCCAGTTTCCTCCAAAATGGACAGTGTCTTGGAGTGGTGTGGTAGATTGTCAAAGATGGTCGCAACACGTCCTCTTATGCTCTTTTGCAATGTAAAATTTCCACTTCTCCTATCAAGAGATGGAGTCTTCTCCCCACCCCCTGAGTCTGGACTTACCTTGTGACTTGCTTTTACTAAGATGCAATGGAAGTGACACTGTGCCAGCTGTAGGTTTAGGCCTTAAGAGATCTTGCAACTTCCAGTATTACTCTCTCAGAATGCTACAATGAGACTATTACATAAGGAAACTGATCTATTCCATTTGAGGATGAGAATCAAGATGCCCCAGTTGATAACCAGAACCAGCTGCTGGACATGTAAGTGAAGTTGCTTGCACCCCAGCCAGTGGTCCAGCTGACAGCAGCTGCATGAGTGAGCTTATGTGAAACCAACAGAAGGATTGCCCTGCAAATCCACAGAATGGTGACTTATTTACTGTAATTTAAAATCACTAAATTTGGGGGTGGTTTGTTACTGAAGGGGATGAGGATATGCCACCTCAAAATATGCTACTTTGACATAAAGATTATTTTGACCTGAAGGTAATTGAGACTCAGCAGATGCAGAAAAGCTTTCTCAGAGCTTCCCTTATCTATCTAAAAGCAGAGCCTCCCAAAAGAACTCAATTGTTATAATTCCCTCCCCAGAAGCAGGAGACAAGAAGTCAGCACCACACCCAAACAAACATTATCACAAGACTATCATATTGCCCATCTGTTCTCCTAAGGCCCCATTTATCTTTCGAAAAATTCATTTGTTTTCCCCTGAGTCCCTTTCCTTCCCCTCCCTTTCACCTATTAAGATGGTATATAAACCCCAATTCTAACTACTCTTTGACTTACTCATCACTGAATACTCCTGTGTGTATGCAATATTGCATATGTAAATAAACTTTTTTTCTCTTGCTAATCTATCTTTTGTTAGTTTAATTCACAGGTCCCAGGTACTGAACCTGAGAGGATAGAGAAAAAGTTTATTTACCCCTACATAACACAGCAATAGACAAGTGATATAAGTAGAAATACTAGTTACCAGCGTCAGAGCCAGTGTATTTTTTTCTTCTTCAGTATTTTTGAGACCAACAGGAATAAGTTGTACCTGGTCAGCTGAGTCACATGGTGTTGATAAGCAGAATTAGCTGAAATTCTGCAAACATAATAACAGTGATACAGTTTTTGTTCACTGGGGGCAAATTATCTACTTCATTATCTAAATTTTAAAACTTTTAATATGCCTCCCAAGAAGATATCTGGTTAATGGAGAAAAAAAATCACAAAAGAAAAACTAACAGAGAACAAGCCCTAAAAAAAAAAAGGAGTAATTTTTCTCAGTATGAAAGCAAGAAAAATAGAACACAAGTATTGAACATGACATTTGAAATTAAACCATGATAAGGTGACATTTGACATAGACTTGAAGGCAGTAAAAAGTTTAGATGCAGTTATCTGGGGGAAGAGCCTACTAGATGGAGGGGTTAGCCAGTGCAGAGGCCCCAGAGCATGAATGTACTTGTCATATCCTTAGCATGATTGGTTTATGACATCCATTTATGATAAGAACAGTATGGAATGACAAAATTAAAGATAAGGTAAACTTTAATAAATCCCTTATTTTCATAAAAAAGGATACAATTTTGACTGATTGAAAAGCAGCTTCTGTCTCACTTCCAATAAACAAATGTTAAATACTTAAAGGACATCAGTTTAAGTATTTGTTAGCCCAGGATCTGGTTCTAATCTAATTTTTAACTCTAATCACCATCCCTATGACCAAGCTGGTCTCTGAGAGTCTTGCCCACATCTCTTGCTCTGAGCCTACGAGTTTGGAAGCAGGTCAAACTAGTCAACATCACATGCAACTGGGATTTCAAATATCAAATTATTCTGGGGTATCTGCGATTCAAGGGCTGTTGCTGCCTATCCTGGAAAAAGGCCTAGAGTGTTACATTGTCTTTCCAAGAAATAATATTTATATGCTATAATTAATAATCCAGTAGAACTCCAAACATGACTTCTTGTTCACTGCTAGACACACATTTAGGTCATTTTAAGGGCTTTCCCTTCTAATGTTTAATTAATGTTTTAATGTGCCTCAAAACCTAAAGAAAGGCTTTCAAAGAGAAATTACCTTAGATAACTTCATTATACAGAAATATATGCTACTTTGAAAATTTCAGAAATACAGATACGCACAAATAAGCCAAATGTAATTCTGCTACTGAAAGATACATACAGTCTGCATTTTATATCATTCCATTCTTGAGCATATTCTTATAAATAAATATATAATAAAGTAGACTCAAAGTCTATGTGTTATTCTGTAATTCATTTTCTTCATTGATATACTGTAACATGAAATTCCATCCTTGTCAATAAATATGTCTTTACTGTATTATCATTTTTAATGACTACGCACTAGTCTCTTATTTAACCAATACCTTATTGTTGAACATTGTTTGATTCTGTAAATGCAGAATGGTTATGATAACATTATTTCCATATGTATATCCATGGCTAATTTCCAAAAATCAATTTCTGGAAATGGCTTAAGAGGACAGATATTATGCACATGCACTGTGGGACGTTTCACTGCAGAATCCATTTTGCCACACTACCAAAATTCTTTTTAATCATTTAGAATTAAAATTCTTAGAATTTTAAAAAATCAGTGCCAACCAAATAGGGAACAAATTGTGTCTAAATTTTAAATTTTGAAGTTTCGATTACTAGTTCTGATAAACAATTTCCCACAGATATTAACAATAATTCTGTAATATGATCTGATATCAAGTCCATGTTAAGATTGTTCTCACTGTCCCAAGAATGTCTTCTATGGTGATTTTTTTTCAAACCAGGGTCCAATCGCAATTCATGCATTGCATTACACTGTTATGCTTCTTCCCACCCTCATTTTAATGACATTAGCTTTGAACATTGTTGGTTCACACACTGGCCCCCATAAACAGAGGACAAGGAGAGACCAAAGAAAGACGCAGACCACTCCTGATTGGTAGGTGGCAGTTTTAATAAGCAAGGGAACTTACATGTGAGGCTTGCATTGGGTGGCCACAAAACAGACCTCCACACTTGCCCACCAGAATCTTAAAAGTTGATGTAGGGGCTTTAGTGGGGTTCATTCATGTTTACTGTTCAGATAGTCTTAACACCTTACTCTCTTAAGGCTGTGTCATTTAAAGGGCTCATAGTGTGGGAACAGTGGGCGTTATGTACATTCCAAGGATAGGGGAAGAGGTTAGGAGCCTTCTATTGCCCAAGTCCAACTCCTGTGTCAACCAGTGGTCACATTCTCTCAATGACCTCCTCTAACCGGGATTCTAGGCCAGCTGTCCTAAAGAACAGCGTTCCCCAACCCCCAGGCCACAGACCGGTCCATGGCGTGTTAGGAACCGGGCTGCACAGCACGAGGTGAGCGGTAGGTGGGCGAGCAAAGCTTCATCTGTATTTACAGCTGCTCCCTATCGCTCACAGTACCGCCTGAGCTCTGCACCCTGTCAGATCAGAGGCGGCATTAGATTCTCATAGGAGCCCGAACCCTAGTGTGAACTGTGCATGCGACGTATCTAGGTTGCGGGCTCCCTATGAGAATCTGATGCCTGACGATCTGAGGTGGAGCTGAGGCAGTGACGCTAGCGCTGGGGAGCGGCTGCAAATACAGATTATCATTAGCAGAGAGGTTTGACTGCACAGAGACCATAATAAATCAATTGCTTGCAGACTCATATCAAAACCCCACAGGGAATGGCAAGTGACAATTTTTTTTAACATCTTTATTGGAGTATAATTGCTTTACAATGATGTGTTAGTTTCTGCTTTATAACAAAGTGAATCAGTTATACATATACATATGTTCCCATATCTCTTCCCTCTTGCATCTCCCTCCCTCCCACCCTCCCTATCTCACCCCTCTAGGTGGTCACAAAGCACCGAGCTGATCTCCCTGTGCTATGTGGCTGCTTCCCACTAGCTGTCTATTTTACATTTGGTAGTGTATATATGTCCATGCCACTCTCTCACTTTGTCACAGCTTACCCTTCCCCCTCCCCATATCCTCAAGTCCATTCTCTAGTAGGTCTGTGTCTTTATTCCCATCTTACCCCTAGGTTCTTCATGACCTTTTTTTCCCTTAGATTCCATATATATGTGTTAGCATACGGTATTTGTTTTTCTCTTTCTGACTTACTTCACTCTGTATGACAGATTCTAGTTCCATCCACCTCACTACAAATATCAATTTCGTTTCTTTTTATGGCTGAGTAATATTCCATTGTATATATGTGCCACATCTTCTTTATCCATTCATCCGATGATGGACACTTGCAAGTGACAATTAAGCTGCATCTTATGGAGTAAACTGGACATAAGCAACACACTTTGGGTGTCACTGTCTCCCATCACCCCCAGATGGGACCATCTAGTTGCATGAGAACAAGCTCAGGGCTCCCACTGATTCTGCATTATGGTGAGTTGTATAATTATTTCAGTATATATTACAACATAATAATAATAGAAATAAAGTGCACAATAAATGTAATGCACTTGAATCATCCCCCCACCCCATCTGTGGAAAATTGTCTTCCACAAAACTGGTCCCTGGTGCCAAAAAGTTTGGGGACCGCTGCTATAGAATGTCCCACATTCTTGATTTATCTGATTGTTTCTTCACAATGTAATTTAACTTGCCCTCTCTCAGTCTGTGATATAGACAAAACATGAGATCTAGAATCTTGATTAAGTGATATTGTGTATTTCATATTGAATGATATCAAGAAGCTCCTAATTCCAGGTTGACTCACTATCAGTAGAGGCTAGGTTTGATCCTTTGGTTAAGGTAAGAAATTTACAGTTCCTCCATTGTGAAAGTACATTTTCCCCCTTTGCAATTCTAAGTAATCTATGGGCTAACACACTGATTACCACCATGTAAATATTCTCTTCCCTAATAGCTTTCATCTAATAGTCTTAGTATCCATTGATGATCCTTCCTGAATTATATATTACATTGGGAATTGCAAAATGGTAGTTTTATAATTTTGTCATAAATTTTACATTTACTAGATGGCATACTTTTCAAAAAAGGAGGCTCTCTCTCTCTCTCTCTTCATATTATTATGGACTCAAAGAGTTTTACTTATTCATTTTGCTAAAATAAACTACTGTTGTTTAATTTTTTTGATGTTCAAATTGTCCCACTTTTTGTCAGTAGGGGCCCTTTCAAGGAAGCTCCTATATCTTTTTGACATGATCCCATTAGTCTTTGAGTGTTTTCTAGTTTTCCAGTACATTGAGATGTTCTTAGGCTCACTTTGCATTTTCCTGCCCCAGATCTGGAACTTGTCATCTGTGGAAGGAGAATTCCAGGTTGGAGGAACACCAAGCGCAAAGGCCCTGAGGTAGAACCATACTAATTATGTTAGAGAAGTAGAAAGGAGACCAGTGAGGGGAGAGGGGTAAAAGATGGGGTCAGATCTTGTAGGGTCTTATAGGTTAGGCTAAAGGTTTCAAATTTGACTTTCAGTGAATGGGAAGCCATTGGAATGTTTTGAATAGAGGAGTAACTTTAACTTATCTTGTTGAGAACCCTCTGGCTTCTTTGTAGAGACTAGACCAGAGGGCAGGGTTAGAAACAGAGACACTAAGTTAGGAATATATTTTATTCTTTAAGGGAAAGGTGAGGTGGCTTTGACCAGGCAGACTGATCAAAGTGTAAGAAATGGTTGATTCTTAATTCATTTTGAGGCTAGAGCAAAGAAGTTGTGGGACGCAGGAGAAAGAAAGGAGCTAAGAAAGTTAGACATTTGAAAAAATTAGCAGGACCACTAAGAGTAAAATTACAGAAGGGGATTAAATAAAAGAGGAAATGTTTAATGTGAATAAAACTGAATTGTTTGGGGGAAGAATCAGGTAGCACTTAGTATTTACAGCCCTGGGATCCAATAAGAAATATATATTTTGTCTTGGCACATAGCTCCTAAAACCCTTGGAATCTCCTAAGTGATCAGAGTGTCTTTTTTATGCTGATGAGATTGCTGGTGGCTGGAGCCCCTAGATAGCTTCAGTATGGGGGCTGGTCACCAGAGAAACCAATTCATGATTAGAGAGTTGAACTTTCAGCTCCACCACTGCCCCGACAATCTCCCACCCCCAACCTCTTGGGAAAGGATTGGGGGTGAAGATTGAGATGATCACCAATAGTCAGTGATTTGATCGATCATTCCTATGTAATGAAACCTCCATAAAAACCTCTAAACAATGGGTTCAGAGAGCTTCCAGGTGATGAACACATCAAGGAACTAGGAAGATGTTGTATCTAAAGAGGGCATGGAAGCTCGGTGCCCCTTCCCTCACACTGTGCACTATGTATCTCTTCCATTTGGCTGTTCCTGATTTGTATCCTTTACCATAAACTGGTAATAGTAAGTAAAGCACTTTCCTGAGTTCTGTGAGTTGCTCTATCAAATTATTGAACCTGAGGCAGGGGTGATGGAAACCCCCAATTTTTAGCCAAGTCAGACAGAAGTATGGGTAATTTGGGCATCTCATACTTGCAATTGGTGTCTGAAGGGGGAGCAGGTTTGTGAGATTCAGCCCTTAAGCTACGGGGTCTGTGCTAACTCTGGGTAGTTAGTGCCAGAACTGAATTGTTGGACACTTAGTTGGTGTCAGAGATTTGGAGAAATAGCGTTGGAAAAGACACGGTGCTATTTGGTGTCAAGAGGGAAAAAAAATCCCTCATTCAGTGTCAGAAATGCTATGAGTTAAAAACACTTCAGAACCCTAAAGTATGGATTGCTCATTCCTCTTTCAAAAGATGAGTTCAGGCTTCTCATGGGAGCTAATGCAGTGGTCGGTTGCAAATTTGAACTGTTTCTTTCTTTCAGTCTAAGCATTCTCTTATGTCTGGTTCTGCAACTCAAATTTGGTTCAGATCAGTATTTACCTTTTCATATCAAACATGTATGACAAAATAGTAATTTGCAATTCAATTGTTTCACATTTTAAAGACGTAGAATCCATAAAATAAACAACATAAATCACAGGTTTCAGCTCAAGAAAGAAGCACAATATGAACTACTATCCAGATCAAGAACTAGAACACTATCAGCATTCCACAAGTGATTTTTGTGCCCCCTCCCAGAGGCTAACCCCACTCTCCTCCCAGAGGTAACTGCTATTCTAATTCTCAAACCCAAAGATTAATTTTGCCTGTGTTTGAATTTTACATAAAATGGAATCATGCAGTATGTATTCTTTTATGTCTGGATATTTTATTTTATTTTATTTTTTTAAATTTTATTTTATTTTTTAAAATGTATGTATGTATGTATGTATGTATATATTTATTTTTTAACATCTTTATTGGAGTATAATTGCTTTACAATTGTGTGTTAGTTTCTGCTTTATAACAAAGTGAATCAGTTATATATACACAAATGTCCCCATATCTCTTCCCTCTTGTGTCTCCCTCCCTCCCACCATCCCTATCCCACCCCTCTAGGTGGTAACAAAACACCAAGCTGATCTCCCTGTGCTATGCAGCTGCTTCCTACTAGCTATCTATTTTACATTTGGTAGTGTATATATGTCCATGCCACTCTCTCACTTTGTTCCAGCTTACCCTTCCCCCTCCCCCTATCCCCAGGTCCATTCTCTAGTAGATCTGTGTCTTTATTCCACCTTGCCCCTAGGTTCTTCATGACCATTTTGGTTTTTTTAGACTCCATATGTATGTGTTAGCATACGGTATTTGTTTTTTCGCTTATCTGACTTACTTCACTCTGTATGACAGACTCTAGGTCCCTCCACCTCACCACAAATAACTCAATTTCATTTCTTTTTATGGCTGAGTCATATTCCATTGGATACACATGCCACATCTTCTTTATCAATTCATCTGTTGATGGACACTTAAGTTGCTTCCATATCCTGGCTATTGTAAACAGAGCTGCAATGAACATTGTGGCACATGACTCTGAATTACTGTTTTCTCAGGGTATATGCCCAGTACTGGGATTGCTGTTTCATATGGTAACTCTATTTTTAGATTTTTAAGGAACCACCATACTGTTCTCCATATGACTGTATCAATTTTACATTCCCACCAACAGTGCAAGAGGGTTCGCTTTTCTCCACACCTTCTCCAACATTTATTGTTTGTAGATTTTTTGATGATGGACATTCTGACCGAGGTGAGGTGATACATCATTGTCGGTGTTTTTTTGTTGTTGTTGTTTTGTTTTAACACCTTTATTAGGATATAATTGCTTTACAATGGTGTGTTATCTACTATCTTATAACAAAGTGAATCAGTTATACATATACATATGTTCCCATATCTCTTCCCTCTTGTGTCTCCCTCCCTCCCACCCTCCCTATCCCACCCCTCCAGGTGGTCACAAAGCACCAAGCTGATCTCCCTGTGCTATGCGGCTACTGCCCACTAGCTAACTACCTTAATTTTGGTAGTGAATATATGTCCGTGCCACTCTCTCGTTTTGTCACAGCTCACCCTTCCCCCTCCCCATATCCTCCAGTCCGTTCTCTAGTAGATCTGAGTCTTTATTCCTGCATTACCACTAGGTTCTTCAGGACATTTTTTCCCCTTAAATTCCATATATATGTGTTAGCATATGGTATTTGGTATCTTTCTCTTTCTGACTTATTTCACTCTGTATGACAGACTCTAGGTCTATCCACCTAATTACAAATAGCTCAATTTCATTTCTTTTTATGGCTGAGTAATACTCCATTGTATATATGTGCCACATCTTCTTTAGCCATTAATCCGATGATGGACACTTAGGTTGTTTCCATCTCCAGGCTACTGTAAATAGAGCAGCAATGAACATTTTGGTACATGACTCTTTTTGAATTATGGTTTTCTCAGGGTATATGCCCAGTAGTGGGATTGCTGGGTCATATGGTAGGTCTATTTGTAGTTTTTTAAGGAACCTCCATACTGTTCTCCATAGTGGCTGTACCAATTCACATTCCCAACAGCAGTGCAAGGGTGTTCCCTTTTCTTCACACCCTCTCCAGCATTTATTGTTTCTAGATATTTTGATGATGGCCATTCTGACTGGTGTGAGATGATATCTCATTGTAGATTTGATTTGCATTTCTCTAATGATTAATGATGTTGAGCATTCTTTCATGTGTTTGTTGGCAGTCTGTATGTCTTCTTTGGAGAAATGTCTATTTAGGTCTTCTGCCCATTTTTGGATTGGTTGTTTGATATTTTGGTATTGAGCTGCATGAGCTGCTTGTAAAGTTTGGAAATTAATCCTTCATCAGTTGCTTCATTTGCAAATATTTTCTCCCATTCTGAGGGTTGTCTTTTGGTCTTGTTTATGGTTTCCTTTGTTGTGCAAAAGCTTTGAAGTTTCTTTAGGTCCAATTTGTTTATTTTTGTTTTTATTTCCATTTCTCTAGGAGGTGGGTCAAAAAGTATCTTGCTGTGATTTATGTTATAGAGTGTTCTGCCTACGTTTTCCTCTAAGAGTTTGATAGTTCCTGGCCTTACATTTAGGTCTTTAATCCATTTTGAGCTTATTTTTGTGTATGGTGTTAGGGAGTGATCTAATCTCATAATTTTACATGTACCTGTCCAGTTTTTCCAGCACCATTTATTGAAGAGGCTGTCCTTTCTCCACTGTACATTCCTGCCTCCTTTACAAAAGATAAGGTGACAATATGTGCGTGGGTTTACCTCTGGGCTTTCTATCCTGTTCCATTGATCTGTGTTTCTGTTTTGTGCCAGTACCATACTGTCTTGATTACGGTAGCTTTGTAGTATAGTCTGAAGTCAGGGAGCGTGATTCCTCCAGCTCCGTTTTCATTCTCAAGATTGCTTTGGCTATTTGGGATCTTTTGTGTTTCCATACAAATTGCAAAATTTTTTGTTCTAGTTCTGTGAAAAATGCCAGTGGTAGTTTGATAGGGATTGCATTGAATCTGTAGATTGCTTTGGGTAGTAGAGTCATTTTCATAATGTTGATTCTTCCAATCCAAGAACATGGTATATCTCTCCATCTATTTGTATCATCTTTAATTTCTTTCATCAGTGTCTTATAATTTTCTGTATACATTTCTTTTGTCTCCTTAGGTAGGTTTATTCCAAGATATTTTATTCTTTTTGTTGCAATGGTAAATGGGAGTGTTTTCTTTCTTTTTTTTTATAAACAACTGAGATTTTATTTCTTACAGTTCTAGATGCTGGTAAGTCCAGTCAAGGTAATTTAGTGAGAACCTACTTCCTGGTTCATAAGCAGCCATCTTCTAGCTGGGTCCTCACATGATGAAAAGAGCAAGGAAACTCTCTATTGTCTCTTTTCTTTCTTTGTTTTTTAACATCTTTTTTGGGGTATAAATGCTTTACAATGGTGTGTTAGTTTCTGCTTTATAACAAAGTGAATCAGTTATACATATACACATGTTCCCATATATCTTCCATCTTGCATCTCCCTCCCTCCCACCCTCCCTGTCCCACCATTCCCGGTGGTCACAAACCACCAAGCTGATATCCCTGTGCTATGCGGCTCCTTCCCACTAGCTATCTACCTTACGTCTGGTAGTGTATATATGTCCATGCCTCTCTCTCTTTGTCACAGCTCACACTTCCCCCTCCCTGTATCCTCAAGTCCGTTCTCCAATAGGTCTGTGTCTTTATTCCTGTCTTACCCCTAGGTTCTTCGACATTTTTTTTTTCTTAAATTCCATATATATGTGTTAGCATACAGTATTTGTCTTTCTCTTTCTGACTTACTTCACTCTGTATGACAGACTCTAGGTCTATCCACCTCATTACAAATAGCTCAATTTCATTTCTTTTTATGGCTGAGTAATATTCCATTGTATATATGTGCCACATCTTCTTTAGCCATTCATCTGATGATGGGCACTTAGGTTGTTTCCATCTCCAGGCTATTGCAAATAGAGCTGCAATGAACATTTTGGTACTTGACTCTTTTTGAATTATGGTTTGCTCAGGGTATATGCCCAGTAGTGGGATTGCTGGGTCATATGGTAGTTCTATTTGTAGTTGTTTAAGGAACCTCCATACTGTTCTCCTTAGTGTCTGTACCAATTTACCTTCCCACCAGCAGTGCAAGAGTGTTCCCTTTTCTACACACCCTCTCCAGCATTTATTGTTTCTAGATATTTTGGTGATGGCCATTCTGACTGGTGTGAGATGATATCTCATTGTAGTTTTGATTTTCATTTCCCTAATGATTAATGATGTTGAGCATTCTTTCGTGTGTTTGTTGGCAATCTGTATATCTTCTTTGGTGAAATGTCTATTTAGGTCTTCTGCCCATTTTTGGATTGGGTGGTTTGTTTTTTTGTTATTTATTTTATTTTTTTTAACATCTTTATTGGCGTATAATTGCTTAACAATGGTGTGTTAGTTTCTGCTGTATAACAAAGTGAATCAGCTATACATACACATATATCCCCATATCTCCTCCCTCTTGCGGCTCCCTCCCACCCTCCCTATTCCACCCTCCTTATCCCAACAGTAGTTGCTATTAGTCCCGTATTTCTCAGATGTTTGACACAATGTACCAATTAATGTATTTTCCTCCACTGGAATAACATTTCAATTTATGGCTCTGGAGAGTTTTAACAATTGGACTGCCTCTTGTGCCAGAGCATATTGTGCTCCATCTGTGACTAGCAATGGCGATCCTTATTGCCAGTGGGTAGCAAGTGATCCAGTTTCAAAACACCATATTAGCTCTCTTTCTTGGACAACTCCCAGTATCAAGTGTTGCAGGTGTGTTCCCTGGCAAGCACCCTCTGAGATGCAGTTTTAACATACTCTCGCTCACCCTGTTCAAGATGGTCTTAGCTTTCCTCTATCATTCTTGAATTCCCATCTTTCCGATTGGAAATTCACAAGTTTTGCTGTGAATTCATTTACCAAAGAGAACTCCCAGACTACTGAGCTAAAATCTCAGGAAAATCTTTAAAGCATTATAATGAAAAATATTTTTTAACATCTTTATTGGAGTATAATTGCTTTAGAATGGTGTGTTAGTTTCTGCTTTATAACAAAGTGAATCAGTTATACATATACATATGTTCCCATAAATCTTCCCTCTTGCATATCCCTCCCACCCACCCTCCCTATCCCACCCCTCCAGGTGGTCAGAAAGCACCGAGCCGATATCCCTGTGCCATGCGGCTGCTTCCCACTAGCTATCTACCTTACGTTTGTTAGTGTATATATGTCCATGACTCTCTCTGAGCTGCATGAGTTGCTTCTAAATTTTGGAAATTAATCCTTTGTCAGTTGTTTCATTTGCAAATATTTTCTCCCATTCTGAGGGTTGTCTTTTGGTTTTCTTTATGGTTTCCTTTGCTGTGCAAAAGCTTTGAAGTTTCACTAGGTCCCATTTGTTTACTTTTATTTTTATTTCCAATTCTCTAGGAGGTGGGTCAAAAGGGATCTTGCTGTGATTTATGTGATAGAGTGTTCTGCCTATGTTTTCCTCTAAGAGTTTGATAGTTTCTGTCCTTACATTTAGGTCTTTAATCCATTTTCAGCTTATTTTTGTGTATGGTGTTAGGGAGTGATCTAATCTCATAAGTTTACATGTACCTGTCCAGTTTTCTGAGAACCACTTATTGAAGAGGCTGTCCTTTCTTCACTGTACATTCCTGCCTACTTTATCAAAGATAAGGTGACCATATGTGCATGGATTTATCTCTGGGCTCTCTATCCTGTTCCATTGATCTAACTTTCTGTTTTAGTGCAAGTACCATACTGTCTTGATTACTGTAGTTTTTTGTATTGTCTCAAGTCAAGGAGTCTGATTCCTCCAGCTCCGTTTTTCGTTCTCAAGATTGCTTTGGATATTCAGGGTCTTTTGTGTTTCCATACAAATTGTGAAATTTTTTATTCTAGTTCTGTGATAATTGCCAGTGGTAGTTTGATAGGGATTGCACTGAATCTGTAGATTGCTTTGGGTAGTAGAGTCATTTTCACAATGTTGATTCTTCCAATCTAAGAAAATGGTATATCTCTCCATCTATTTGTATCATTTTGAATTTCTTTCATCAGTGTCTTATAATTTTCTGCATACAGTTCTTTTGTCTCCTTAGGCAGGTTTATTCCTAGATATTTTATTCTTTTTGTTGCAATGATAAATGGGAGTGTTTTCTTGATTTCAATTTCAGATTTTTCATCATTAGTGTATAGGAATGCAAGCAATTTCTGTGCATTAATTGTGTATCCTGCAACTTTACCAAATTCATTGATTAGCTCTAGTAGTTTTCTGGTAGGATCTTTAGGATTCTCTATGTATAGTATCATGTCATCTGCAAACAGTGACAGATTTGCTTCTTCTTTTCCATTTGGATTCCTTTTATTTCCTTTTCCTCTCTCATTGCTGTGGTTAAAATTTCCAAAACTATGTTGAATAAGAGTGGTGAGAGTGGGCAACCTTGTCTTATTCCTGATCTTAGTGGAAATGCTTTCAATTTTTCACCAGTGAGGATGATGTTTGGGTTTGTCATATACAGCCTTTATTATGTTGAGGAAAGTTTCCTCTATGGCTACTTTCTGCAGGGTTTTTATCATAAATCAGTGTTGAATTTTGTCAATAGCTTTCTCTGCATCTATTGAGATGATCATATGGTGTTTCTCCTTCAATTTGCTAATATGGTTTATCACATTGCTTGATTTGTGTATATTGAAGAATCCTTGCATTCCTGGAATAAACCCACTTGAACATGGTGTATGATTATTTTAGTATGCTGTTGAATTCTGTTTGCTAGTATTTTGCTGAGGATATTTGCATCTATGTTCATCAGTGATATTGGCCTGTAGCTTTCTTTCTTTGTGATATCCTTGTCTGGTTTGGTATCAAGGTGATGGAGGCCTCGTAGAATGAATTTGGCAGTGTTTCTCCCTCTGTTACATTTTGGAAGAGTTTGTGAAGGATAGGTGTTAGCTCTTCTCTAAATGTTTGATAGAATTCGCCTGTGAAGCCATCTGGTCCTGGGCTTTTGTTTGTTGGAAGATTTTTAATCACAGTTTCAATTTCAGTGCTTGTGATTTGTCTGTTCATATTTTCTATTTCTTCCTGATTCAGTCTTGTCAGGTTGTGCATTTCTAAGAATTTATCCATTTCTTCCAGGTTGTCCATTTTATTGGCATAGAGTTACTTGTAGTAATCTCTCATGATCTTTTGTATTTCTGCAGTGTCAGTTGTTACTTCTCTTTTCTCATTTCTAATTCTATTGATTTGAGTCTTCTCCCTACTTTTCTTGATGAGTCTGGCTAATGGTTTATCTATTTTGTTTACCTTCTCAAAGAACCATCTTTTAGTTTTATTGATCTTTGCTCTCGTTTCCTTCATTTCTTCTTCATTTATTTTTGATATGATTTCTTTCCTTCTGCTAACTTTGGGGTTTTTTTGTTCTTCTTTCTCTAATTGCTTGAGGTGCAAGGTTAGGTTGCTTATTCGAGATGTTTCCTGTTTCTTAAGGTGGGCTTATAGTGCTATAAACTTCCCTCTTAGAGCTGTTTTTGCTGCATCCCATAAGTTTTGGTTCATCGTGTCTTCATTGTCTCTTGTTTCTACGTATTTTTAATTTCTTCTCTGATTTCTTCAGTGTTCACTTCGTTATTAAGTAGCGTATTGTTTAGCCTCCATGTGTTTGTATTTTTTACAGATCTTTTCCTGTAATTGATATCTAGTCTCATAGCGCTGTGGTCAGAAAAGGTACTTGATAAAACTTCAATTTTTGTAAATTTACCAAGGCTTGATTTGTGACCCAAGATATGATCTATCCTGCAGAATGTTCCATGAGCACTTGAAAAAAATGTGCATTCTGTTGTTTTTGGATGGAGTGTCCTATAAATATCAATTAAGTCCATCTTGTTTAATGTATCATTTAAAGTTTGTGTTTCCTTATTTAGTTTCATTTTGGATGTTCTGTCCATTGGTGAAAGTGGGGTGTTAAAGTCCACTACTATGAATGTGTTACTGTCGATTTCCCCTTTTATGGCTGTTAGTATTTGCCTTATGTATTGAGGTGCTCCTATGTTGGGTGCATAAATATTTACAATTGTTATATCTTCTTCTTGGATCAATCCCTTGATCATTATGTAGTGTCCTTCTTTGTCTCTTCTAATAGTCTTTATTTTGAAGTCTATTTTGTCTGATATGAGAATTGCTACTCCAGCTTTCTTTTGGTTTCCATTTGCATGAAATATCTTTTCCCATCCCCTTACTTTCAGTCTGTATTTTCCTCTAGGTCTGAAGTGTGTCTCTAGTAGACAGCATATATATGGGTCTTGTTTTTGTATCCATTCAGCCAATCTGTGTCTTTAGCTGCGAGCATTTAGTCCATTTACATTTAAGGTATTTATCGATATGTATGTTCCTATTCCCATTCTCTAAATTGTTTTGGATTCGTTATTGTAGGTCTTTTCCTTCTCTTGTGTTTCTTGCCTAAAGAAGTTCCTTTAGCATTTGTTGTAAAGCTGGTTTGGTGGTGCTGAACTCTCTCAGGTTTTGCTTGTCTGTAAAGGTTTTAATTTCTCCATCAAATCTGAATGAGATCCTTGCTGGGTAGAGTAATCTTGGTTGCAGGTTTTTCTCCTTCATCACTTTAAGTATGTCCTGCCAATCCCTTCTGGCTTGCAGAGTTTCTGCTGAACGTTCAGCTGGTAACCTTATGGAGATTCCCTTGTGTGTTATTTGTTGTTTTTCCCTTGCTGCTTTTAATATGCTTTCTTTGTATTTAATTTTTGACAGTTTTATTCATATGTGTCTTGGCATATTTCTCCTTGAATTTTTCCTGTATGGAACTCTCTGTGCTTCCTGCACTTGATTAACTATTTCCTTTCCCATATTAGGGAAGTTTTCAGCTATAATCTCTTCAAATATTTTCTCAGTCCCTTTCTTTTTCTCTTCTTCTTCTGGAACCTGTATAATTTGAATGTTGGTGCGTTTATTGTTCTCCCAGAGGTCTCTGAGACTGTCCTCAGTTCTTTTCATTCTTTTTTCTTTATTCTGCTCTGCAATAGTTATTTCCATTATTTTATCTTCCAGGTCACATATCCATTCTTCTGCCTCAGTTATTCTGCTATTGATCCCATCTAGAGTATTTTTCATTTCATTTATTTTGTTGTTCATCATTGTTTGTTTCATCTTTAGTTCTTCTTGGTCCTTGTTAAACGTTTCTTGCATTTTCTCTATTCTATTTTCAAGGTTTTGGATATCCTTACTCTCATTATTCTGAATTCTTTTTCAGGTAGACTGCATATTTCCTCTTCATTTGTTAGGTCTGGTGGGGTTTTTTCTTGCTCCTTCATCTGCTGTGTGTTTTTCTGTCTTCTCATTTTGCTTATCTTACTGTGTTTGGGGTCTCCTTTTCACAGGTTGCAGGTTCATAGTTCCCATTGTTTTTGGTGTCTGTCTCCATTGGCTAAGTTTGGTTCAGTGGGTTGTGTAGGCTTCGTGGTGGAGGGGACTGGTGCCTGTGTTCTGGTGCATGAGGCTGGATCTTGTCTCTCTGTTGGGCATGTCCACGTCTGTTGGTGTGTTTTGGGTGTCTGTGGACTTATTATGATTTTAGGCAGCCTCTCTGCTAATGGGTGGGGTCGTGTTCCTGTTTTGTTTGTTGTTTGGTACAGGGTGTCCAGCAGTGTAGCTTGCTGGTCGTTGAGTGAAGTTGGGTGCTGGCATTGAGATGGAGATCTCTGGGTGATTTTCGCCATTTGATATTATGTGGAGCTGGGAGTTCTCTTGTTGACCTGTGTCCTGATGTTGGCTCTCCCACCTCAGATGCAAAGCACTGACTCTTAGCTGCAGCACCAAGAATCTTTCATCCACATGGCTCAGAATATAAGGGAGAAAAAGTAGAGAGAAAGAATTAGTAGAAGTAGGAAGAAAGAAAGAAAGAAAGAAAGAAAGGGAGGAAGGAAGGAAGGAAGGAAGAAAAGAAGAAAGAAAGAAGAAAAGAAGGAAAGAAAGAAAGAAAGGAGGGAGGGAGGGATTGAGGAAGGAAGGAAGGAAGAAAGGGAAGGAAGGAACAAAGAAAGAAGATAAAGTAAAATAAAATAAAGTAAAATATAATAAAGTTATTAAATTAAAAAATAATTATTAAGAAAAAAAACAGACTGATAGAATCTTAGGACAAATCGTGGAAGCAAAGCTCTATAGACAAAATCTTATACAGAAGCATACACATACACACTCACAAAAAGAGGAAAAGGGGAAAAAATCATAAATCTTGCTCTCAACGTCCACCTCCTCAATTTGGGATGATTCGTTGTCTAAAGGAGGGAAGGAAGGGAGGAAGGAAGGAAGGAAAGAAAGAAAGAAAGAAAGAAAGAAAGAAAGAAAAAAGAAGATAAAGTAAAATGAAGTAAAGTTATTAAAATTAATTATTTAAAAAAATGGACAGATAGAACCCTAAGACATATGGTGGAAGCAAAGCTATACAGACAAAAGCTCACACAGAAGCACACACATACACACTCACAAAAAGAGGAAAAGGGGAAAACATCATAAATCTTGCTCTCAACGTCCACCTCCTCAATTTGGGATGATTCGTTGTCTATACATGTATTCCACAGATGCAGGGTACATCAAGTTGATTGTGGAGTTTAATCCGCTGCTTCTGAGGCTGCTGGGAGAGATTTCCCTTTCTCTTCTTTGTTCTCACAGCTCCCAGGGGCTCAGCTTTGGATTTGGCCCCGCCTCTGTGTGTAGGTCACCGGAGGCGTCTGTTTTTCACTCAGGCAGGACGGGGTTAAAGGAGCCGCTGATTCGGGGGCTCTGGCTCACTCAGGCTGGGGTGAGGGAAGGACATGGAGTGTGGGGCGAGCCTGCAGCGGCAGAAGCTGGCGTGACGTTGCACCAGCCTGAGCCTCGCCATGCGTTCTCCCGGGGAAGTTGTCCCTGGATTCAGGGAACCTGGCAGTGGTGGGCTGCACAGGCTCCCCGGAAGAGAGGCGTGGATAGTGGCATGTGCTCACACACAGGCTTCTTGGTGGCGGCAGCAGCATCCTTAGCATCTCCTGCCCGTCTCTGGGGTCCGCGCTTTTAGCTGCAGCTCGCGCTCGTCTCTGGAGCTCCTTTAAGCAGCGCTCTTAATCCCCTCTCCTCACGCACCAGGAAACAAAGAGGGAAGAAAAAGTATGTTGTCTCTTCGGCAGCTCCAGACCTTTTCCCAGACTCCCTCCCGTCTAGCCGTGGTGCACTAACCCCTTCAGGCTGTGTTCACGCCGCCAACCCCAGTCCTCTCCATGCCTCCACTCGCAGCCCCGCCTGCCCCGGCAGGTGAGCAGGCAAGCCTCTCAGGCTGGTGAGTGCCAGTCAGCACTGATCCTCTGTGCGGGAATCTCCCTGCTTTGCCCTCCGCACCCCTTTTGCTGCACTCTCTTCCATGGCTCCAAAGCCCGACCCCTCTGCCACCCACTGTCTCTGCCCACGAAGGGGCTTCTAAGTGTGTGGAAACCTTTCCTCCTTCACAGCTCCCTCCCACTGGTGCAGGTCCCGTCCTTATTCTTTTGTCTCTGTTGTTTCTTTTTTTTGGCCCTACCCAGGTACTTGGGGAGTTTCTTGCCTTCTGGGAAGTCTGAGGTCTTCTGCCAGCGTTCAGTATGTGTTCTGTAGGAGTTGTTCCACGTGTAGAGGTATTTCTGGTGTACATGTGGGGAGGAAAGTGATCTCCGCAGCTTACTGTTCCACCATCTTCCCCCGGAGCTTAATCATTGTAGTTTTGATTTGCATTTCTCTAATGATTAGTGATGTTGAGCATCCTTTCATGTGTCTGTTGGCAATATGTATATATTCTTTGGAAAAATGTCTATTTAAGTCTTCTACCCATTTTTGGATGGGTTACTTGTTTTTTGATATAGAGCTTCATGAGCTGCTAATATATTTGGAGATTATTCCTTTGTCAGCTGCTTCATTTGCAAGTATTTCCTCCCAATCTGAGGGTTGTCTTTTCGTCTTATGGTTTCCTTTGCTGTGCAAAAGCTTTGAAGTTTCATTAGGTCCCATTCGTTTATTTTTGTTTTAATTTCCATTACTCAAGGAGGTGGATCAAAAAAATCTTGCTGTGATTTATATCATAGAGTGTTCTGCCTATGTTTTCCTCTCTGAGTTTTACTGTGTCTGGCCTTACATTTAGGTTTTTAATCCATTTTGAGTTTATTTTGTGTATGGTGTTATGGAGTGTTCTAATTTCATTCTTTTACATGTAGCTGTCCAGTTTTCCCAGCACCACTTATTGAAGAGGCTGTCTTTTCTCCACTGTATATTCTTGCCTCCTTTATCAAAGATAAGGTGACCACATGTGTGTGGGTTTATCTCTGAGCTTTCTATCCCGTTCCATTGATCTATATTTCTGTTTTTGTGCCAGTACCATACTGTCTTGATTACTGTAGCTTTGTAGTGTAGTCTGAAGTCAAGGAGCCTGATTCCTCCAGCTCCATTTTTCTTTCTCAAGATTGCTTTGGCTATTTGGGGTCTTTTGTGTTTCCATACAAATTGTGAAATTTTTTATTCTAGTTTGTGAGAAATGCCAGTGGTAGTTTGATAGGAATTGCATTGAATCTGTAGATTGCTTTGAGTAGTAGAGTCATTTTCACAATGTTGATTCTTCCAATCCTAGAAGGATTGGAAGATGGTATATCTCTCCATCTATTTGTATCATCTTTAATTTCTGTCATCAGTGCCTTATAATTTTTTGCATACAACTTTTTTGTCTCCTTAGGTAGGTTTATTCCTAGATATTTTACTCTTTTTGTTGCAATTGTAAACGGGAGTGTTTTCTTAATTTCACTTTCAGATTTTTCATCATTAGTGTATAGGAATGCAAGCAATTTCTGTGCATTAATTGTGTATCCTGCAACTTTACCAAATTCACTGATTAGCTCTAGTAGTTTTCTGGTAGGATCTTTAGGATTCTCTATGTATAGTATCATGTCATCTGCAAACAGTGACAGCTTTACTTCTTCTTTTCCGATTTGGATTCCTTTTATTTCCTTTTCTTCTCTGATTGCTGTGGCTAAAACTTCCAAAACTATGTTGAATAATAGTGGTGAGAGTGGGCAACCTTGTCTTATTCCTGATCTTAGTGGAAATGCTTTCAATTTTTCACCATTGAGGACGATGTTGGCTGTGGGTTTGTCATATATGGCCTTTATTAGTTTGAGGAAAGTTCCCTCTATGCCTACTTTCTGCAGGGTTTTTACCATAAATTGGTGTTAAATTTTGTCAAAAGCTTTCTCTGCATCTATTGAGATGATCATATGTATTTTCTCCTTCAATTTGTTAATATGGTGTATCATATTGATTGATTTGCATATATTGAAGAATCCTTGAGTTCCTGGAATAAACCCGACTTGATCATGGTGTATGATCCTTTTAATGTGCTGTTGGATTCTGTTTGCTAGTATTTTGTTGAGGATTTTTGCATCTATTTTCATCAGTGATATTGGCCTGTAGTTTTCTTTCTTTGTGACATCTATGTCTGGTTTTGGTATCAGGGTGATGGTGGCCTCGTAGAATGAATTTGGGAGTGTTCCTCCCTCTGCTATAATTTGGAAGAGTTCGAAAAGGATAGGTGTTAGCTCTTCTCTAAATGTTTGACAGAATTCTACTTTGAAGCCACCTGGTCCTGGGATTTTGTTTGTTGGAAGATTTTTAATCACAGTTGAAATTTCAGTACTTGTGCTTGGTCTGTTCATAGTTTCTCTTTCTTCCTGGTTCAGTGAGGGAAGTTTGTGCTTTTCTAATAATTTGTCCATTTCTTCCAGGTTGTCCATGTTATTGTCATGTAAGTGCTTGTAATCTCCCATGATCCTTTGTATTTCTGCAGTGTCACTTGTGACTCCTCCCTTTTTATTTCTACTTCTATTGATTTGATTCTTCTCCATTTATTTTTCTTGATGAGTCTGGCTAGTGGTTTATCAATTTTGCTTATCTTCTCAAAGAACCAGCTTTTAGTTTTATTGATCTTAGCTATTGTTTCCTTCATTTCTTTTTCATTTATTTCTGATCTGATCTTTATGATTTCTTTACTTCTGATAACTTTGGATGATTTTTGTTCTTCTTTCTCTATGCTTTATGTTTAAAGTTAGGTTGTTTATTTGAGATGTTTCTTCTTTCCCAAGGTAGGATTGTATTGCTATAAACTTCCCTCTTAGAACTGCTTTTGCTGCATTCCATAGGTTTTGGGTCGTTGTGTTTTCATTGTCATTTGTTTCTAGGTATTTTTGATTTCCTCAGTGATCTCTTGCTTATTTATTAGTGTATTGTTTAGCCTCCGTGTGTTTCTAGTTTTTACAGATTTTTTCCTGTAATTGATGTCTAGTCTCATAGCATTGTGGTCAGAAATCATACCTGATACAATTTCAATTTTCTTAAATTTACCAAGGCTTGATTTGTGACCCAAGATATGATCTATCCTGGAGAATGTTCCATGAGAAAAATATGTATTCTGTTGTTTTTGGATGGAATGTCCTATATATATCAATTAAGTCCATCTTATTTAATGTATCATTTAAAGCTTGTGTTTCCTTATTTATTTTCATTTTGGATGATCTGTCCATTGGTGAAAGTGGGGTGTTAAAGTCCCCTACTATGCATGTGTTATTGTCAATTTCCCCTTTTATGGCTGTTAGTAATTGCCTTATGTGTTGAGGTGCTCCCGTGTTGGGGGCATAAATATTTACAACTTTTATATCCTCTTTCCGGATTGATCCATTGATCATTATGTAGTGCCCTTCTTTGTTTCTTCTAATAGTCTTTGTTTTAAAGTCTATTTAGTCTGATATGAGAATTGCTAGTCCAGTTTTCTTTTCATTTCCATTTGCATGGAATATCTTTATCCATCCCCTCACTTTCAGTCTGTATGTGTCCCTAGGTCTGAAGTTGGTCTGTTGTAGACAGCATATATAAGGGTCTTGTTTTTGTATCCATTCAGCCAGTCTATGTCTTTTGGTTGGAGCATTTAATCCATTTACATTTAAGGTAGTTATCAATATGTCTGTTCCTATTACCATTTTCTTAATCGTTTTGGGTTTGTTATTGTAGGTCTTTCCTTCTCTCGTGTTTTCTGCTTAAAGTTCCTTTAGCATTTTTTGTAAAGCTGGTTTGGTGGTGCTGAATTCTCTTAGCTTTTGCTTGTCTTTCAAGGTTGTAATTTCTCCGTCAAATGTGAATGAGATCCTTGCTGGGTAGAGTAATCTTGGTTGTAGGTTTTTCTCCTTCATCTCTTTAAATATGTCCTGCCACTCCCTTCTGGCTTGCAGAGTTTCTGCTGAAAGTTCAGCTGTTAACCTTATGGGGATTCCCTTGTGTGTTAATTGTTGTTTTTCCCTTGCTGCTTTTAATATTTTTCTTTGTATTTTATTTTTGATAGTTTGATTAATACGTGTCTTGGCATATTTCTCCTTGGATTTATCCTGTATGGGACTCTCTGTGCTTCCTGGCTTGATTGACTATTTCTCTTCCTATATTAGAGAAGTTTTCAACTATAATCTCTTCAAATATTTTCTCAGTCCCTCTCTTTTTCTCTTCTTCTTTTGGGACCCCTGTAATTCGATTGTTGGTGTGTTTAATATTTTCCCAGTGGTCTCTGAGACTCCTCAATTCTTTTCATTCTTTTT
>NW_022983328.1:0-52814 GCF_011762595.2 Tursiops truncatus
ATTTTATGATTTTTTCCCCTTTTCCTCTTTTTGTGATTGTGTATGTGTATGCTTCTGTGTGAGATTTTGTCTGTACAGCTTTGCTTCCACCATTTGTCCTAAGGTTCTATCCGTTCGTTTTTTTTTTAATTTTTTTCTTAATAATTATTTTTTATTTTAATAACTATTATATTTTACTTTAAATTCTATCTTTATTTCTTTTCTCCTTCCTTCCCTCCTTCCTTCCTTCTTCCCTCATGCCCTCCCTCCCTCCTTTCTTTCTGTCTTTCCTTCCTTCCTTCCTTCCTTCTTTCCTTCTTTTCTTCTTTCTTTCTTTCTTTCCTTCTTTCTACTTCTACTAATGCTTTCTCTCTACGATTTCTCCCTTGTATTCTGAGCCGTGTGGATGAAAGGCTCTTGGTACTGCAACCAGGAGTCACTGCTGTGCCTTTGACAGGGGAGAGCCAACTGCAGGACACTGGTCAACAAGAGACCTCCCAGCTCCACATAACATCAAATGGTGAACATCTACCAGAGATGTCCATCTCAATGCCAGCACCCAGCTTCAATAAACGACCATCAAGCTACAGTGCTGGACACCCTATGCCAAACAACTAGCAAAACAGGAGCACAAGCCCACCCATTAGCAGAGATGCTGCCTAAAATCATAATAAGTCCACAGACACCCCAAAAAACACCACCAGACGTGGACCTGCCCACCAGAAAGACAAGATCCAGCCTCATACACCAGAACACAGGCACTAGTCCCTTTCACCAGGAAGCCTAGACAACCCACTGAACCAAACTTAGCCACAGGGGACAGACACCAAAAACAACGGGAACTACGAACATGCAGCCTGCAAAAAAGAGACCCCAAACACAGTAAGATAAGCAAAATGAGAAGACAGAAAAACACACAGCAGATGAAGGAGCAAGAAAAAAACCCACCAGACCTAACAAATGAAGGGGAAATAGGCAGTCTACCTGAAAAAGAATTCAGAATAATGATAGTAAAGATGATCCAAAATCTTGGAAACAGAATAGACAAAATGCAAGAAACATTTAACAAGGACCTAGAAGAACTAAAGATGAAACAAATGACGATGAACAACACAATAAATGAAATTAAAAACACTCTAGATGGGATCAGTAGCAGAATAACTGAGGCAGAAGAACGGATAAGTGACCTGGAAGATAAAATAGTGGAAATAAATAGTACAGAGCAGAATAAAGAAAAAAGAATGAAAAGAACTGAGGACATTCTCAGAGACCTCTGGGACAACATTAAATGCACCAACATTCGAATTATAGGGGTTCCAGAAGAAGAGAAAACGAAAGGGACTGAGAAATTATTTGAAGAGATTACAGTAGGAAACTTCCCTAATATGGGAAAGGAAAGAGTTAATCAAGTCCAGTAAGCACTGAGAGTCCCATACAGGATAAATCCAAGGAGAAATATGCTAAGACACATATTAATCACGCTGTCAAAAATTAAATACAAAGAAAGCATATTAAAAGCAGCAAGGAAACAGCAACAAATAACACGCAAGGGAATCCCATAAGGTTAACACCTGATCTTTCAGCAGAAACTCTGCAAGCCAGAAGGGAGTGGCAGGACATATTTAAAGTGATGAAGGAGAAAAACCTGAAACCAAGATTACTATACCCAGCGAGGATATCATTCAGATTTGATGGAGAAATTAAAACCTTTACAGACAAGCAAAAGCAGAGAGAGTTCAGCACCACCAAACCAGCTTTACAACAAATGCTAAAGGAACTTCTCTAGGCAAGAGAAGGAAAAGACCTACAATAACGAACGCAAAACAATTTAGAAAATGGGAATAGGAATATACATATCGATAATTACCTTAAATGTAAATGGACTAAATGCTCCCACCAAAAGACACTGATTGGCTGAATGGATACAAAAACAAGACCCATATATATGCTGCCTACAAGGGACCAACTTCAAACCCAGAAACACACACAGACTGAAAATAAAGGGATGGTAAAATATATTCCATGCAAATAGAAACTGAAAGAAAGCTGGAGTATTAATTCTCATATCAGACAAAATAGACTTTAAAATAAAGACTATTAGAAGAGACAAAGAAGGACACTACATAATGATCAAGGGATCGATCCAAGAAGAAGATATAAAAATTGTAAATATTTATGCACCCAACATAGGAGCACCTCAATACATAAGGCAAATGCTAACAGCCATAAAAGGAGAAATCGACAGTAAAACATTCATAGTAGGGGACTTTAACACCCCACTTTCACCAATGGACAGATCATCCAAAATGAAAATAAATAAGGAAACACAAGTTTTAAATGATACATTAAACAAGGTGGACTTAATTGATATTTATAGGACATTCCATCCAAAAACAACAGAATACACATTTTTCTCGAGTGCTCATGGAACATTCTCCAGGATAGATCATATCTTGTGTCACAAATCAAGCCTTGGTAAATTTAAGAAAATTGAAATCATATCAAGTATCTTTTCCGACCACAACGCTATGGGACTAGATATCAATTACAGGAAAAGATCTGTAAAAAACACCAACACACGGAGCCTAAACAATACACTACTTAATGACAAAGTGATCACTGAAGAAATCAAAGAGGAAATAAAAAATACCTAGAAACAAATGACAATGGAGACACAACAAACCGAACCAATGGGATGCAGCAAAAGCATTTCTAAGAGGGAAGTTTATAGCAATATAAGCCCATATTAAGAAACAGGAAACATCTCAAAAAAACAACCTAACCTTGAACGTAAAGCAATTAGAGAAAGAAGAACAACAACAAAAAGCCCCGAAAGTTAGCTGAAGGAAAGAAATCATAAAAATCAGATCAGAAATAAATGAAAAAGAAATGAAGGAAACGATACCAAAGATCAATAAAACTAAAAGCTGTTTCTTTGAGAAGATAAACAAAATAGATAAATCATTAGCCAGACTCATCAAGAAAAAAAGGGAGAAGACTCAAATCATTAAAATTAGAAATGAAAAAGGAGAAGTAACAACTGACACTGCAGAAATACAAAAGATCATGAGAGATTACTACAAGCAACTCTATGTCAATAAAATGTACAACCTGGAAGTAATGGACAAATTCTTAGAAATGCACAACCTGCCAAGACTGAATGACGAAGAAATAGAAAATAAGAATAGACCAATCACAAGCACTGGAATTGAAACTGTGATTAAAAATCTTCCAACAAACAAAAGCCCACGACCTGATGGCTTCACAGGTGAATTCTATCAAACATTTAGAAAAGAGCTAAGACCTATCCTTCTCAAACTCTTCCAAAATAGACCAGAGGGAGGAACTCTCCCAAACTCATTATACGAAGGACCATCACCCTGATACCAAAACCAGACAAGGATGTCACAAAGAAAGAAAACTACAGGCCAATATCACTGATGAACATAGATGCAAAAATCCTCAACAAAATACTAGCAAACAGAATCCAACAGCCCATTAAATGTATCATACACCATGATCAAGTGGGGTTTATTCCAGAAATGCAAGGATTCTTCAATATACGCAAATCAATCAATATCATAATCCATATTAATAAATGGAAGGAGAAAAACAATATGATCATCTCAATAGATGCAGAGAAAGCTTTCTACAAAATTCAACACCGATTTATGATAAAAACTCTGCAGAAAATAGGCATAGAGGGAACTTCCCTCAACATAATAAAGGCCATATATGACAAACCCACAGCCAGCATCATCCTCATTGGTGAAAAACTGAAAGCATTTCCACTAAGATCAGGAACTAGACAAGGTTGCTCACTCTCACCACTCTTATTCAAAATGGCTTCGGAAGTTTTAGCCACAGCAATCAGAGAAGAAAAGGAAACAAAAGGAATCCAAACTGGAAAAGAAGAAGTAAAGCTGTCACTGTTTGCAGATGACATGATACTATATATAGAGAATCCTAAAGATGCTACCAGAAAACTACTAGAGCTAATCAATGAATTTGGTAAAGTAGCAGGATACAGAATTAATGCACAGAAATATTTGGCATTCCTATACACTAATGATGAAAAATCTGAATCTGAAATCAAGAAAACACTCCCATTTACCATTGCAACAAAAAGAATAAAATATCTAGGAATAAACCTACCTAAGGAGACAAAAGACCTGTATGCAGAAAATTATAAGACACTGATGAAAGAAATTAAAGATGATACAGATAGATGGAGAGATACACCGTGTTCTTGGATTGGAAGAATCTATGTTGTGAGAATGACTCGACTACCCAAAGCAATCTACAGATTCAATACAATCCCTATCAAACTACCACTGCCATTTTTCACAGAACTAGAACAAAAAATTTCACAAAATGTATGGATACACAAAAGACGCTGAGTACCGAAAGCAATCTTGAGAACGAAAAATGGAGCTGGAGGAATCAGGCTCCCTGACTTCACGTTACAGTACAAAGCTACAGTAATCAAGACAGTATGTTACTGGCACAGAAACAGAAAGATAGATCAATGGAACAGGATCGAAAGCCCAGAGATAAACACACGCACATATGGTCACCTTATCTTTGATAAAGGAGGCAGGAATGTACAGTGGAGAAAGGACAGCCTCTTCAATAAGTGGTGCTGGGAAAACTGGACAGCTACATGTAAAAGCATGAGATTAGATCACTCCCTAACACCACACACAAAAATAAGGTCAAAATGGATTAAAGACCTAAACGTAAGGCCAGGAACTCTCAAACTCTTAGAGGAAAACATAGGCAGAACACTCTATTACATAAATCACAGCAAGATCCTTCTTGACCCACCTCCTAGAGAAATGGAAATAAAGACAAAAATAAACAAATGGGACCTAATGAAACTTCAAAGCTTTTGCACAGTAAAGGAAACCATAAACAAGACCAAAAGACAACCCTCAGAATGGGAGATTATATTTGCAACTGAAGCAACTGACAAAGGATTAATCTCCAAAATTTACAAGCCGCTCATGCAGCTCAATATCAAAAAAAAACAAACAACCCAATCCAAAAATGGGCAGAAGACCTAAATAGACATTTCTCCAAAGAAGATATACAGACTGCCAACAAACACATGAAAGAATGCTCAACATCATTAATCATTAGAGAAATGCAAATCAAAACTACAATGAGATATCATCTCACACCAGTCAGAATGGCCATCATCAAAAAACCTAGAAACAATAAATGCTGGAGAGAGTGTGGGGAAAAGGGAACACTCTTGCACTGCTGGTGGGAATTTGAATTGGTTCAGCCACTATGGAGAACAGTATGGAGGTTCCTTAAAAAACTACAAATAGAACTACCATATGACCCAGCAATCCCACTACTGGGCATATACACTGAGAAAGCCATAATTCAAAAAGAGTAATGTACCAAAATGTTTATTGCAGCTCTATTTACAATAGCCCGGAGATGGCAACAACCTAAGTGTCCATCATCGGATGAATGGATAAGGAAGATGTGGCACCTATATACAATGGAATATTACTCAGCCATAAAAAGAAACGAAATTGAGCTATTTGTAATGAGGTGGATAGACCTAGAATCTGTCATACAGAGTGAAGTAAGTCAGAAATAGAAAGACAAATACCGTACGCTAACACATATATATGGAATTAAAAGAAATGTCATGAAGAACCTAGGGGTAAGACAGGAATAAAGACACAGACCTACTGGAGAACAGACTTGAGGATATGGGGAGGGGGAAGGGTGAGCTGTGACAAAGCGACAGAGAGGCATGGACATATATACACTACCTAACGTAAGGTAGATAGCTAGTGGGAAGCAGCCACATAGCACAGGGAGATCAGGTCGGTGCTTTGTGACCGCCTGGAGGGGTGGGATAGGGAGGGTGGGAGGGAGGGATATGCAAGAGGGGAGAGATATGGGAAAATATGTATATGTATAGGTGATTCACTTTGTTATAAAGCAGAAACTAACACACCATTGTAAAGCAATTATACCCCAATAAAGATGTTAAAAAAAAACTACAAATAGAACTACCATACGACTTAGCAGTCTGACTACTGGGCATATACCCTGAGAAAATCATAATTCAAAAAGAGTCATGTACCAAAATGTTCATTGCAGCCCTATTTACAATAGCCAGGCGATGGAAGCAACCTACGTGTCCATCATTGGATGAATGGATAAAGAAGATGTGGCACATATATACAATGGAATATTTCTCAGCCATAAAAAGAAACGAAATTGAGTTATTTGTAGTGAGGTGGATGGACCTAGAGTCTGTCATACAGAGTGAAGTAAGTCAGAAAGAGAAAAAAAAATACCTTATGCTAACACAGATATATGGAGTCTAAGGAAAAAAACAAAAGGTCACGAAAAACCTAGGTGTAAGACGGGAATAAAGACACAGACCTACTAGAGAATGGACTTGAGGATATGGGGAGGTGGAAGGGTAAGCTGTGACAAAGTGAGACAGTGGCATGGACATATATACACTACCAAACGTTAAATAGATAGCTAGAGGGAAGCAGCTGCATGGTATAGGGAGATCAGCCTGGTGCTTTGTGACCACCTAGAGGGGTGGGATAGGGAGTATGGGAGGGAGGGAGATGCAAGAGGGAAGAGATATGGGAACATATGAATATGTATAACTCATTCACTTTGTTATAAAGCAGAAACTAACACACCAATTAAACAATTATACTCCAATAAAGATGTTAAAAAATAAAATAAGGTAAAAAAAAAGAAATCCAAAGGATAAACCTACACACCTTTGGTCAATTAATCGATGACAAAGGACACATGAATACACACTGGAGAAAAGACTGTGTCTTCAACAAGTGGTGCTAGGAAAACTGGACAGGTACATGTAAAAGAATGAAATTAGAACACTCCCTAACACCATAAACAAAGATAAACTCAAAATGGATTAAAGACCTAAATGTAAGGCCGGACACAATAAAACTCTCAGAGGAAAACATAGGCAGAATATTTTTTGGCAAAAATCACAGCAAGCTCTTTCTCGAACTGCATCCTAGAGTAATGAAAATAAAAACAAAAACAAAGAAAAGGAACCTAATGAAACTTAAAACCTTTTGCATAGCAAAGGAAACCATAAACAAGACAAAAAGATAACTCTCAGAACAGGAGAAAATATTTGCAAATGAAGCAATGGAGAAGAGATTAATCTCCAAAATATACAAACAGCTCACAGAGCTCAATATCAAAAAAAAAAACCGCAATCAAAAAAATTGGCAGAAGACAGAAATAGACATTTCTACAATGAAGACACACATATGGCCAAGAGGCACATGAAAAGATGCTCAACATCGCTAATTATTAGAGAAATGCAAACCAAAACTATAATAAGGTATCACCTCACTCCGGTTGGAATGGCCAACATCAAAAAATCTACAAACAGTAAATGCTGGAAAGGGTGTGGAGAAAAGGGAACCCTCCTGCATTGTTGGTGGGAATGTTAATTGATACAGCCACTATTGAGAACAGTATGGAGATTCCCTAAAAAACTTAAAATAGAAGTACCATATGACCCAGAAATCCCACTACTGGGCATATACTCTGAGAAAACCATAATTCAAAAAGACACATGCAACCCAATGTTCATTGCAGCACTCCTTACAATATCCAGGTCATGGAAGCAACCTAAATGTCCATAACAGATGAATGGATAAAGAAGATGTGGCGCATATATACAATGGAATATTACTCAGCCATTATTAAAAGAACGAAATTGAGTTATTTGTAGTGAGGTGGATGGGCCTAGAGTCTGTTATACAGAGTGAAGTAAGTCAGAAAGAGAAAAACAAATACCGTATTCTAACACATATATATGGAATCTAAGAAAAAAAAAGTCATGAAGAACCTAGGGGCAAGATGGGAATAAAGACACAGACCTACTAGAGAATGGACTTGAGGATATGGGGAGGGGGAAGGGTAAGCTGTGACAAAGTGAGACAGTGGCATGGACATATATACACTACCAAACGTAAAATAGATAGCTACTGGGAAGCAGCCTCATAGCATAGGGAGATCAGCTCAGTGCTTTGTGACCACCTAGATGGGTGGGATAGGGAGGGTGGGAGGGAGGGAGATGCAAGAGGGAAGAGATATGGGAACATATGTATATGTATAACTGATTCACTTTGTTATAAAGCAGAAACTAACACAAAATTGTAAAGCAATTATACTCCAATAAAGATGTTAAAAAAAGAAAAGAAGATGTGGTACATATACAGAATGGAATATTACTCGGCCATAAAAAGAAACATGTGGGGTCATTTGTAGAGACATGGATGGACCTTGAGACTATCACACAGAATGAAGTAAGTCAGAAAGAGAAAAATATCGTATATTAACACATATATGTGGAATCTGGAACAAATGCTACAGAAGAACTTGTCTGCAAGGCAGAAACAGACACACAGACATAGAGAACAAATGTATGGACACTAATGCTAAAGTGGGGGTGGGATGAACTGGGACATTGGTATAGGTATATATACACTAATATGTATAAAATAGATAACTAATGAGAACCTGCTGTATGGCATAGGGAACTCTACTTAATGCTGTGTTGTGACCTAAATGTGAAGGAAATGCAAAAAAAGAGGGGATATATGTATATGTATAGGTGATTCCCTTCACTTTACAGCAGAAACTAACACCACAATGTAAACCAACTCTACTCCAATAAAAAAAAATGTCGTCAAATATTTTAAGTAATGGGCAGAAGACCTAAATAGACATTTCTCCAAAGAAGACAGACATATGGCCAACAAACACATGAAAAGATTCACAACATCACTAATTATTAGAGAAATGCAAATCAAAACTACAGTGAGGTATCACCTCACACTGGTTAGAATAGCCATCATCAAAAAATTTACAAACAATAAATGCTGGAGAGGTTGTGGAGAAAGGGAACCCTACACTTTTGGTGGAAATGTAAATTGGTACAGCCACTACGGAGAACAGTATGGAGGTTCCTTATAAAACTAAAAATAGCAGTACCAAATGACTCAACAATCCAACTCCTTGGCATATATCTGGAGAAAACCATAATTCAAAAAGATACAGGCACCCAAATGTTCATTGAAGCACTATTTACAATAGCCAGGACATGGAAACAACCTAAATGCCCATCAACAGAGGAATGGATAAAGAAGATGTGGTGCATATATACAATGGAATATTACTCAACCATAAAAGTGAACGAAATTGCATTATTTGTAGAGACATGGATGGACCTAGGGACTGTCATACAGAGTGAAGTAAGTCAGAAAGAGAAAAAAAATATCATATATTAACGCAGATATTTGGAATCTAGAAAAATGGTATAGATGAACTTATTTGCAAAGCAGAAATAGAGACACAGACGTAGAGAATAAACATATGGATACCAAGGGGGGAATGGGGAGTGGGATTGATTGGGAGATTGGGATTGACATATATACACTACTATGTATAAAATAGATAACTAATGAGAACAGACTGTATAGCACAGGGAACTCTACTCAAGGCTATGTGGTGATCTAAATGGGAAGGAAATCCAAGGAAGAGGGGATACATGTATACATGTGGCTGAATCACTTTGCTGTACAGCAGAAACTAACACAACATTGTAAAGCAACTATTTTCCAATAAAAGAAAAAAGGATATTATTAGAGATGGGCAATTGCATGCTATAGCTAAGTAACAGAGGTGGTTTTCTGAAGGATGTACATTTGATCAACTTACTGGGCTTTGGTATAAGCCAACGGCCACCCTCCTCTTTCTGAAGCCACTCAAGAAACCATACTAAAATTAATACATTAAATGACTCATTGGGGGAACTGATAAAATGATAGCCTGGGGAAAACAATACTTTTGGAAACCTTCCCCCGAAATAGTAGCTGAAATATGTCAGAGGTGTCAGATCTGTCCTAAGTATAACCCAGAAAAACCTATTTATACTTCTCAGAACCACTTTCCTTTGCCTCCTGGTCCCTTTGCTATCTGTCAACTGGGTGTTATCTACCTGTCTCCCTCTCAAGGATACAAATATGTTCTGATGATGATGTGCATGTATTCCCATTTGGTGGAAGCCTTTCCTTGCAGACGTGCAACTCCCCTTACAGTGGCCAAAATATTGTTGGAAAGGATTATTCTTTTTTTTAACATCTTTATTGGAGCATAATTGCTTTACAATGGTGTGTTAGTTTCTGCCTTATAACAAAGTGAATCAGTTATACATATACATATGTTCCCATATCTCTTTCCTCTTGCATCTCCCTCCCTCCCACACTCCCTATCCCACCCCTCTAGGTGATCACAAAGCACCGAGCTAATCTCCCTGTGCTATGTGGCTGCTTCCCACTAGCTATCTATTTTACGTTTGGTAGTGTACATATGTCCATGATAAATACCGTATGCTAACACATATATATGGAATCTAAGGGAAAAAAATGTCATGAAGAACCTAGGGGTAAGATGGGAATAAAGACACAGACCTACTAGAGAATGGACTTGAGGATATGGGGAGGGGGAAGGGTAAGCTGTGACAAAGTGAAAGGATTATTCTTAATTGGGGAATTCCTCTGCAATTACATAGTGATAATGGTGTCCATTTCACTGGACAAATTCTAAATGCTGTTTGTGAAATCTGGCCTATGCTACCACATTTCCACTGTGACTATCATCCTCAATCTTCTGGTGTAATGGAAAGAACAAATGACATAATCGAGACCTAACTAGCAAAAATCTCTGAGGCCTTCGGCCTTCCTTGGCCTAAATTGCTACCCATAGTTCTGGTAAACTTAATATCTATACCCTTTCGAAAACACAAACTGTAACCATTTGAAAAAATTATTGAAAAACCCATGATTCTTGACTCAGGACTATGTAAGCCCCTTCTAGTCAAGGGAGATCTTTTACATTATTGTCAAAGTCTCATTAAGGCTCTAAAAAAATGAGCACCTGGTTGAAAACTTTTTCCACAGTGAGCTCCTGGGAGATGGAGATACAGAACACCACAATTTAAAACCAGTGGACTATGTTTATTGGAAAAGACATATTTTAAAGGACTCCTTACAACCCAGATAGAAGGGACCCTATCAGGTACTTTTAACCAACACCCTGTGCTGCTAAACTTAAAGGCGTTGATTCTTGGATTCATGTTTCCAATTTTTAAAAAAAGGCTTCCCCACCTGTGTGGGCCTCTGAAACAGTTGGAGACCTAAAGCTGAAAGTGATCCAGAAGTGACTCAGATGGCACCTAATGTAGATGGCTCTCCCAAGACTTTGGACAAGGCTGGTACTCTCCATGGTCCTCATTGATGAAATCCCTCAAGTTACCCTCGTTCTAATTACTGTCATCATAGAGTTGTTACATCTTCTTCATTATGTAATAACTGATGAGGCACCAAATTGCCTTTCCTTCTTATAGACACACTTTCAAGGAGTGAAAATTTTCATGAATAGGTTCATGGCCAGGAATTAAAGTTTAGTGGAAATGACCCTGGCCCTTTGGTCCTTCGATTTTGACTATGAAGGACTGGAGAATTGAACTTTTGGGACTCCTCCTTGAAGTTACAGTTTTATTAATGTGCTTTATCCTATTACATACAGTAGGCATCCTCCATGAGTGGCAATTCTATCTTGCATTAACTCTGCTGGGAATAAGCCTCTGGCTCCAAGTCTTGCCCATTCGATTAATTTATTCCACTTGGTATTCTTTCACCAACCAAGACCAGGAGTTACCCTTAGTCTTCTTTATATTAAAATAGCTGACTTTTCTTGGGATACTTCCTTTACTAGAGTTATGTTATTATCTCTCTTATTATCCACCCAGGCTCCTTATGACTGGGAAAATAATGCCTTATTCTGCATTTCCCAAAGTCTAGCCATGGAGGAAATCTAAAAGACTATTGGATATGCCATCAGCACCCTAGATAATTCACTGAATACCCAGGATCCCCTTGCCTTGGCTATCTCCAATCTTACTCGTATCCCTCTACCATACCCTTTTCAGAATTCATCTATTCTCCAAGCATACCATGTTCATCTACTCAAATCCACAGTTCCCTTTCCTTGTTTGCCTTGTTTGGAACCAGATAAAACCCAGAATATTCCCATAGGAACATGTGTTCCAACGAAGCCCTTTGGTTACCTGGAAACATCAGATCCAGCTTCCAAACACCTAACTTTACTTCACTGTGCCAAGAAAAACATATTCTCATGATAACCGCCATGTATTCCTACAAGGAAGGCTTCTAGACTGCTCAAATATAACCAACACATGGTTGAATTTCACCTTTGACACCTCCTTTCTCTATGCTCCATCTATGTCTTTATTTGTGGTTGGAAGAGTAGCACCTGGGGGATGTCCTGCCCCAACACCCTAACCCCACGTTCTCAATGTGCTCTAGGACTTTTAATAGTTCCTTTGACTGTGTTAAATTCTTCAGAAATTACCAAATGGCACACACACTCTACTTTCAGCCTATGCCAAGAAACCCCTTCTGAGGGATTTCAGAGGTTCCCAAGAATTATTCAAACCACGTGGGGAGATGGAGCCATTGAAAAAATTATTCAAAATCTCTCTGCTACCATAGCAGACACAGCTAATGCCACAGCTAGAGCATTAAGTGCCCAAAAAGACTTCCTGAATTTGCTTGCTCATGTTATGTTAGATAAAAGATTTTCCTTGGATTACCTTCTTGCAGAACTTGGAGGTATCTGTGTCATCTTAAATAACACCTGTTGTACTTGGATAAATGCCTCTGGTATAGTAGAAACTCAAATTAAGATCTTAACAAAAGAAGACCAATTGACTTCATTCTGATAGTCTTAATACTCCCCTAATGTTTGATTTTTTTATTTGGTTACCCTCAAACATTGTATCTTGGTTCAAAACTGTTCTGCAAACTGGGTTATTACTCTTAATAATTGTTGTCAGCTTCTTTATATTGATAAAGTGCTTGCTTAAATTGATTACTTCTATACTTAGCCATTCTACTGCTCAGTTGATGTTCACACAAGTCGATATACTCGAGGCAGCACATCACGGTGCCTCCAATGAATTTTACAGTCCATCCATTGATTCATTCACACAACCACCCTCTAAGGGACATGATGGACCTGGAGCAGGCAACCAAGCCATTCTGGCTATGTAGGAACAAGAATTGCTCCAATGATGTTTTCTTCAGGAAAAAGCATGGGCAAAAGGGGGAAATGTGAAAAGAACTATGTCAGGAATGACTAAGACATGACCTGAGGACCTCCACGTTTGCTGCCCATGCTGGACTTTTGCTGAACACTCTAAATTAAAACTGCTAAAGAGTTGCTGAGTTGCTAAAAGGAAAGAATAATACTGAGAACTGGACTTCATCTGGACTAAGAAAACATAACTTTCCCTAGTAATGAATGAGATGCATTCCATAACTCAATCTTATGTACAGAATAATTTTACCCTCCAATCCAAATTGTTGGTAAACAACTTGTATAAGACTGCATTGATGTCCCTCTTTTCCTCTAAAAACCCTGGCCATTTCCTCTAGTGGGACACTATTCTGGTTTCTTCCAGACTTTCTGTGATCCCTGAATTGCAATTCTAAGATCCCAAATAAATTACCTTTTTGACTCTTTACAGTTAGTGGTCCATAAAAGTTGATACAAAAAAAGCTTAGTCACAAAAAAGCTTTCACACACATCCTTTTATTTAGTCCTTACAACCACCCTGTGAAGTGAGGAGAACTAATTTCATTATCCCCATTTGGTAAAGGAAGAAAGACAGTCTCAGAGAGGTTAATAAATTTGTCCAGTCATAAGCTACTAGTTGAGGGGACCAGCATTCTAACTCGAGTCTTCCGGCTTCAAAATCCGTGATCTTTCGATTACAACATACTGGGCTTTTATGTGCGTGTCAGTTAGCCTGGGCCACATCTGTTATGATGGATAGAAAAAAATTAAGCAGAGACCAGTTGTAACTCTTCTCTGATCCTCAGCCTGACAGTAGAAAGAAAACTGACTGGAGGGACGTGGAATTCGAATAGAAAGAGGCTGAAGTTGGGGAGGGAAAGAGTAGGCTCTGGAAAGAAAAGAAGTAGAAGAAGCTCTAACTGGGGGGTCAGCTATACACAGACGCCAGCTGGCCTGGCAATGTCACCTCTCGCGTTTTCCTTCCCGGCTGAGCAAGTCCAGGTCCACTCTGCTACACCTCCTTCCTTTCTCATAGCCCACCTTGGGGCTGCACAGATGTTTTTGCCCCCAAAACCCACACATGCATGCGGGGGAGCTGGGGTGGGGGTGATGGTGGTGGTCTGGGCAACTGCTGGGGCAGGTCAGGGGAGGAGTCAAGAGGAGAGTAGGGAAACACTGGATAAAGGAAGTAACTCTCCGGGAGGCAATGCCAAGTGCGGCGCTCAAGAAAGGCTGTTACAACTGCAGCGAGTGTATATAAAAGGCTGGAGTAAAGGCGTGTGTGAGGTAACGACTGGGGAGCCGGGAGGAGCTGGGGTCGGAGGGACAGGTCAGGGAGGGACCCATCAGGCAAACACCCGGCGCGGGGTCCGCGTCACGTGAGAGGACAGTTGGCACAGGACCACCTCTCCTTCGCGCCGCAGCCGCCAGCAGGCAGATCCCAAGGAGAAGAAAGTTCAGATTGGGTGAAAGGGGGTGTGAACCGAGGAATATCACTCGGGTCCCGCGCGGAAGAGGGCGTCAAAGAGCACCCTGAGAAGGCTTGAGGGGGCGTGCCGGGGCTCACGGCAGAGCACCGAGAGGGAGCCCAGGGTTCCCAGCCTCGCCAAACTCTTCTCCTTACCTTGGGCACCGTGATATGGTCCATGACCGCGGCTCCCGCCACCCGACTGCCTCACCGCTACTCGGGCTGCTGCCGCCACCACCGTTCTACTTGCCTCCTTGCCCAACCCGGGTTCCATCTCCCGCCCTGCCCTACTGGATCAAGCTCTCGTCACCTGATCCTCGGGAGGCTCCTATCGCGGCACTTCGCCCATGGCTGCTCCCGCCATCTTGCTTCCTGGCAAATGCCCTTTTCTTTGGGGGAGCCTGTCAAAATGCTGTTTCTTTGGCAGGGGAAACTGTTAAATATACATTCTAGCTTTCTAAGAACACTTAGTTTAAATAAAATCCAGTGATTGTGAGCTTTTTCATATTTTTTATGTGCAAAGCTACTAGGAATGTAGACAGGAGGCAAAAGAGTGACATATTAGGCTCACAAATATTTCTAGGACTGCTTCCATTTTCTTAAGATTAAAAAACAATGACAGATTGTTCTAGCTCAGACTCCAGGTTTGGCCGGAGAGTTCTTAAGTCCCAGACTCGAGTACTGACACCCTTCTCACATCCCATGATGCTGTAAGGATTCTGAGCACCAATATCATTCCACTACTATTTAATGTTATCAGCGATGCACCAGGCAAAGATAATACAGACTGCCTTGTGGTGAAGACTGGTTTTCTGAAGAGTTTCCTGTGAGACCTTGAGCAAGTCACTGTAGAATATTTTTGAAATGGCTTATAACCATGTCCTCCTTTCACTCCCCTTATCCAGGGGGAGCCTACTACCATCAATCTAGTTAAAGCCTGGACTATTACAGTAGCCTCATAACTTTTGTCATCACAGATGTGGGGAAAGGACCAAGGACCCACTGGACCACCTCTCAGATGAGATGCAGTTACTCAGTGGTGTTCTCTGAATCAGACTTGTGATGGCCAAAACAACAGTCTGGGAGTTAGAAAACCTGTTTGTTTTTTTTAACATCTTTATTGGAGTATAATTGCTTTACAATGCTGTGTTGGTTTTGGGTGTATAACAAAGTGAATCAGCTATATGTATACATATATCCCCATATCCCCTCCCTCTTGCATCTCCTTCCCACCTTCCCTATCCCACCTCTCTAGGTGGTCACAAAGCACCGAGCTGATCTCCCTGTGTGATGCAACTGCTTACCACTAGCTATCTATTTTAAATTTGGTAGTGTATATATGTCGATGGAAAACTTGGGTCTTACTCTCAGGTCTGCCACTAACTTGCTTTGTGACCTTGAGCAAATCATGTCACCTCTCTGGGCCTTAAGTTGACCAAGGTTACAATGAGGGTATTGGCCACAATTTGTAGGGTCATTTCTACCTCACTATTGTGATGTTATGGTTTGAAATATCACCTTCCCTACAAAGTGATTTTTTTCTTCTTTTAGTATCCATAACATTTGCTAGTTAAACTACTCATTCCTCATATTTTGCTTTTTTCCCTAGCCTAAAAGCCCTTCCCTCAATCCATGACCCGAGTATCCCTTCACTTCCACGTCTTCAGAAGATACTCACTGCATGCTAAACACTCCTCTCAATTGGCTCTTTTACAATCATCTTGAACTCCAGTTGCTTCATCCAATAGCTCTTCGCAGTGTTCAATCTCCATTTGTTTTGCAGCTTTTTACACTGTTGATTCATTTTCCTTTTTGACATTCTTTCTTCCCTTGGCCTTTATTGTAAAGCAGATTCATTGCCAGCATCCCTCAGTATTCCTTTTCTGCCTTCCTCCCAACTCCTCTTTGCCCTTATTTATCCATTTCCCTGGCTTCTGTCCTCAATCTTCTACTCTCTTTGTTTTCTTTCCCTTGGTAATCTTGATCTCATTCTCAAGTTATATCCTTATCTGCTGGTAGGGTACTCCCAAATTTACATCTCAAGTCCTGTGACCTTTCTCCTGTGCTCAAGTTTGGAACTTCCAACTCTCCCCTGAGAGTTCCGCTTTGGTGTTCCAGCTAGCACATTAAACGCATCACGACTGAAAACAAACTCATCTTTTACACCTTCCTCCTGCCTCTTGCCCTCTCCCACTTCTGCCACCGGCTCTTTCTCAAGTTTTCTTTATCCCTAGTAATACCACCATCATATACTCAGTTACTTAGACTTTAACCTCATGTCCATGCTCTTTGGGATAGTTAAAAGGAGTATGGACTTCAAGTTAAAATTTCGACTCTGCTATTTGCTAATGGTATATGACCCCGGACACGTTACACAACATCTCTGAGTCTCAGTTTTCTCATCTGTAAACCAAGTCTAGTAAGGTGCTTGTGAGGATTCAAGGAAGTAACGTATATCAGGTATCAGGAACATCATAAGGGCACAATGAATATTGGCGGTTACCTTCCCTTCCTCAACTCAGTTATTAAATATTTCTGTTCTCCTCTCTCTCAGATGATTACCCTCCTTCCTTGTTCACTGATAAAATAGAAGGCATCAAAAAGGAACTTCCACATCCTCCCACAACCAAATCTAATTGCTGCTCTTCATGTGAACCCATATAATCTTCCTTCAATGAATCAACTGTTCCTGAGCCTTCCTAAGGCAACTCCTCCACTTGTCCACTCAATTTCATACTCCCTCGACTACTAAATTGTCCCTTCTTTCCTTTATCATAAAACATTCCCACTTTACCAGATCATTTCCATCAGCACAAGGACATGTTTATAATAACATGTTTATTTCCAATTTTAAAAAACCCTTTCTTGACCCACATTCCTCTCCCCCACCTACCATCCCCTACCCCATTTCTCTATTGCACCTTATAGCAAAATTCCTCCCAAGATTTGTCTAAATTATCTACCTCCACTTCTTTTTCTCTCCTCTCATTCTCTATTGAAAACACTCTAATCAGGTTTTACCCCCACCACTCCAACAAACTGTCCTTGTCAGTGTTACCAGTAATCTCCATATTGCAAAATCCAATGGGTAATCCTCAGACTTCTTTTCCTCTCAGCAGTATCTGATCACTCCCTTCCCTTTGATACATTTTTTTTCACTTGGTTTCAGAGACACTGCTCTCTCTCCTACTTCTCTGACATCTCTTTCCCAATCTCCTTTGCTATTTCTCACTTATCTTACCTTCTTTATATGTTGGAATGCTGTCAGTACTCAGACCTTGGTCCTCTTCTCTATTTACACTTATTCCCTGGGTGCTGTCATCCAGTCTCATGCCTTTAAATACCATATTTGCAAAGAACTTCCAAAATTTTATCTCTATTCCTGATCCATCCTGTTAACTCTTAAACTTATATAGTATCCAACAGCATACTGACATGTCTACTTGGATGTCTTAGAGGCACCTCAAACTTACCATATCCAAAGCAGAATTTTTGATTTCTACCTATCTTCTCAAATCTGCTCTTTTTATAGTATATCTCATATCAAAAATGGGCAACTCCAGTTGTTTAGGACAAAAGCCTTGGAGACATTCTCTTTCTTTCATACCCCATACTCAATTCATCATCAAATCCTATTAGCTCTTCTTTCAAAATATTCCAAATTTAATCACTTCTCACCCCTGTATTCTGGCCCCAACCTCTATTTATCTAGCCTGGATTATTGTCATAGTCTAGTCTCCATGTTTTGGCCCTGGTTCCCCTAGCATCTATTCTTTACATAGCATCTTCTAGACTCTAGAATCTATAGAGACATCTCTCCTTTGCTTAAAACCTACCAGTGGCTCCCCATCTCAGAGTAAAAGCCAAATCCTTACATGGCCTATGAAGCCCTACATATGATCTAAGCCTAGTGCCTCTCTGACTATACCTTCTATCACCCTTTGCTTTCTCTGTTTAAGTCATATTGATCTTCTTGTTCTTTCTCAAATATACCAGACATGCTCCTGCCTCACGAGCACTTGCTGTTCCTTCTGCTTAGAACGCTCTTCCCCCAGAAATCCACATGTTCACTCCCTCATTTCTGTCAGGTCTCTGATTAAATGTCACAATATCAGAGAATCCTTACTCGAGCACCTCATATTAAATAAAACCGCCACCACTTCTTCCCCAGCATTCTCTATCTTCTTAACATTTTTTCTTTATAGTTATCAACACCACCTGATATGCTATAAATGTCTTTCTCAGTTATTTGTCTCCCCCTCTAGGATGTCAGCTTCATGAGGGCAGGGACTTTCTGTCCACTGCTAGATCTCCAAAGTCTAGAACAGGCCTGGAACACAGTAGGTACTCAATAAATATTTGTTGAATAAATGAATTTTCTAAGCTATCCCAGATTTTCTCCACCATTAAATTTAATCATTCCTCCTAACATTCCCTCCTTAAGGCAAGTTAGTGTCATTTCAGAGGAAATTAAGATACAGATGGTGAATTGTCAAAGGTTGCAGAAGAGTCACATGTCAGATTGGACCCCCACAGGAGTAGAGAAGGCCTGGGACTAAGAGGAAAATTATGGAAGAAGAAAGTATTAGACTTGTAAAATATTTTCTGTGAAAGGGATACTATCATCTATTATTTATTTGTTTTCTGCCATTATGATATCAACCCCATGAGGTTTTTCTCTGTGCACTACTGTACCCCAGTGCTTAGAAAAATACTTGGCACATAGTTAATGCTTGATAAATACTTGCTGAATGACTAAATGAAAATGAATTACTCTAGACTCACAGCTGGTGTGGGCCAGAAGGTAAACAACTAAAGGGAAAGAGTCTGGAGGCAAGGAAATCATTAGGAGGCTATTATGTTTATCCCCAAAAGGTTGTAAGCCAGTGAGCCTGTGGACATTTTGACTTTGTACCTAGAGCTCAGATCTTAGATTAGCCAACGTCTGAGATACTAGTTGCCACACTAAACCTCACCTGTCCTGCTTTATATGCAAACCTCCAACTCAGTTATGACCCACTTATTTTCTACTTTGAGGGATTTTCTGCTATTAGGGGTTGGTGTCCTTCCCATGGTATCCTAGGGAAGTAAGTAGGTGTGCTTTGCCCCAATATCTCACTAGCTGGAGCTATAACCTAAGAAAGCTACTGCCAAAAGTCACCCATGAAGTGGTGCATTATGACTATTTAAGAAGCCACAGAGCCTTTGTGACCTCACTCCTGCTCCAGAGGTAGCTTGATAAGTCACAGCAGAGGGCAGTTGGGGCATAACTTCACACAAGTCATCAAGACCTCCTCCACCTTGTTTCTGAGGAGAAGCCATCAGAAACGAACTGTGCTTTTAGCTTATTTCAGTTTCAGTTTATCAGTCATCTTGGGCCAACTACCAACCAACTTCTTTTGAAGACCAACTTGCCAGAAAGCACTCTTTTCATCTTTCAGATACAGCTTACTTGAATCATGCAGTGCATAGGGGATATCAGTGAAGAAGTCTGGCAAGACTACATCACCCTCTTCCTACAGACTGGAATGTGCTGTGATGCAGCGGTAATCACCAATTCCCCTCCCTGGTTGTTAGCTTCTTATCCTGAAGTCAACTTGTTCCAATTGACCCAGGAAGAAATGCAGATCTTGCTGGTGAGAGAGGAGAGAGAAAAGTTGTTTCTTCAGGGAATCACCCTTACAGGGACCAAATGCTTGTTGATCCGGGACAACCTGTACACTGAAGGCAACAACACCATGGACCTCCACACCAAAGGCCAGAGTCGGGGCAGCCATGCAGTGACAGTAGTTCAGATCGAGTCTGTATACCTTGTGGTGATAGGACACAAAGGAACAGGAGGAGGGTCTCTCAACTTCAAGGCTTTCAGGATGGCGGGTTACATCAGAGAGGCCATTCATCAACACCTGGCGCATTTCTAACTAAATAAAAAGGCACTGGTGTTTGACCTGGAATTTGAATTCAGTGTTATCTGATTCACCTTCTAGATTAACATAGTCTTGAGGAAAATAAAAGGAGATCCCAGATCAGGTTTGGAGATGTGTGTGTGTGTGTGTGTGTGTGTGTGTGTGTGTGTGTGTGTGTGTGTGTGTGTGTTAGGAAAGGGGCAGATTGGGGAGTGAGTATTCAAGCATTTGTTTCTTTGCACATTTTTTACACCTAGAACACAATCTCTCCCTTCTCAACACTTGGAGGGAAGAGTAGTGGACTGGGAAGTAGAAAATCTTGGTTGTACTCCCAACTTTTTCCTGACTTACTATATTTTTCTCTGGGCCTCAGTTTCCTTATCTGTACAATGAGGAGTGCACTATGTCTCTAAGGGCCCTTCAAGCTCTGGAAATCTATGCTTTTGTAATAATCACATACATCCTTCAAAATCCAGCACAAGTACTACCTCCTTGAGGAAGCTTTCTCTGCCTGCCTGTACCTTAGGACTGACCATAATTTGAATTACTAAAGCACTAACTCTCTGGGTAATTGGTTTGGACTTAATCATACTTTGCCCAACATTTCTTGTATGATTGTCCTGTGATCTTGTTTAACTTTTCACGTACACACTAGTTTTGTTTCCCAACTTTATTATAATCTCCTAAAGGGCAGGTTGTTTGTCTTCTACTTCTCTATTTCCCTCCTGGGATAACCCAGCATGGGGCTTTGCTAGGGGAGTTGGCTACACACATAAAATCACTTATCAGGAATAGAGAGATTTTCCAAAGTGGGGATTCTGCTGGGTGTTGATGATCCAGGGCACTTGTGGCTAGATTTTATTCTTCCAATTTGTAGCTCACCTTTGGACCATTTATCTGTTCATTGTTGTCACCATCAGGGGAAACATGGGTGGGCAGAAGCTAAGACAGAAAGTAAAAAGTTCTAAACATTCCATCTGGCTTGTTGCTAGCTGCTGTGGACATGCTGGAGTGAAAGAAGACAGGAATGAGAAAGATGAGGTTGAGTAATAAAGCATAGTGCTTATTTGACCCTGCTGCCACCAGTCCCCAGGAGCAGTGATTATGGAGAACCCTCTTCTCTGTCAGTCACAGGGAACCACATCAAACCCCCCCATACACACTCTCAAAAGCCTGTAAAGGTCAAGGTTTAAACATGGAGGTTGTAAAATATCTGTGTGCTATTCAATACAAGTATAATGCCTGTCATATATGTAACTTAAATATTTTAATAGCCACATTAAAAATGAAAAATGAGGGGAAGGCGGAAGATGGCGGAAGAGTAAGACGCGGAGATCACCTTCCTCCCCACAGATACACCAGAAATACAACTACACGTGGAACAACTCCTACAGAACACCTACTGAAGGCTGGCAGAGACCTCAGACCTCCCAAAAGGCAAGAAACTCCCCACGTACCTGGGTAGGGCAAAAGAAAAAACAGAGACAAAAGAATAGGGACGGCACCTGCACCAGTGGGAGGGAGCTGTGAAGGAGGAAAAGTTTCCACACTGTAGGAAGCCCCTTCGCGGGCGGAGACTGCGGGAGGCGGAGGGGGGAGCTTCGAAGCTGCGGAGGAGTGCACAGCAACGGGTGCGGAGGGCAAAGCGGGGAGATTCCCGCACAGAGGATCGGTGCCGACCGGCACTCACCAGCGTGAGAGGCTTGTCTGCACACCCGCCGGGGCGGGCGGGGCTGCGAGCTGAGGCCGGAGCGCAGGGAGAGGACTGGGGTTGGCGGCTTGAACATAGCCTGAAGGGGTTAGTGCACCACAGCTAGCCGGGAGGGAGTCCGGGGAAAAGCCTGCACCTGCAGAAGAGGCAGGAGACTTTTCCTTCCCTCTTTGTTTCCTGGGGCGTGAGGAGAGGGGTTTAAGAACGCTGCTTAAAGGAACTCCAGAGACGGGCGCGAGCCGCGGCTAAAAGCGCGAACCCCAGAGACGGGCGCGAGCCGCGGCTGAAAGCGCGGACCCCAGAGACGGGCGCGAGCCGCGGCTGAAAGCGCGGAATCCAGAGACGGGCGCGAGCCGCGGCTGAAAGCGCGGAATCCAGAGACGGGCGCGAGCCGCGGCTGAAAGCGCGGAATCCAGAGACGGGCGCGAGCCGCGGCTGAAAGCGCGGAATCCAGAGACGGGCGCAAGCCGCGGCTAAAAGCGCGGACCCCAGAGGCGGGCGGCAGACGTTAAGGCTGCTGCTGCCGCCACCGAGGGGCCTGTGTGCGAGCACAGGTCACTCTCCACACCCCTCCTCCGCGGAGCCTGTGCAGCCCGCCACTGCCGGGTTCCCGGGATCCAGGGACAACTTCCCCGGGAGAGCGCACAGCGCGCCTCAGGCTGGTGCAAAGTCACGCCGGCCTTTGCCACCGCAGGCCCGCCCCGCACTCTGTGCCCCTCCGTCCCCGCCGGCCTGAGTGCGCCAGAGCCCCCAATCAGCGGCTCTTTTAACCCCATCCTGTCTGAGCAAAAAACAGACGCCCTCCAGCGATCTACACGCAGTGGCAGGGCCAAATCCAAAGCTTAGCCCTGGGAGCTGTGAGAACAAAGAAGAGAAAGGGAAATCTCTCCCAGCAGCCTCAGAAGCAGCGGATTAAAGCTCCACAATCAACTTGATGTACCCTGCATCTGTGGAATACCTGAATAGACAACCAATCATCCCAAATTAAGGAAGTGGACTTTAGGAGCAAGATCTATGATTTTTTCCCCTTTCCTCTTTTTGTGAATGTGTATGTGTATGCTTCTGTGTGAGATCTTGTCTGTATAGTCTTGCTTCCACCATTTGTCCTAGGGTTCTATCCGTCCATGTTTTTTTTTAATTTTTTTTCTTAATAATTAATTTTAATAACCTTATTATACTTTACCTTCGTTCTTTCTTTCTTTCTTTCCGTCCTTCCTTCCCTCCTTTAGACAACGAATCATCCCAAATTGAGGAGGTGGTCTCTGACAGCAAGATTTAGGATTTTTCCCCATTTACCTCTTTTAGTGAGGGTGTATGTGTATGCTTCTGTGTAAGATTTTGTCTGTATAGCTTTGCTTCCAACATTTGTCCTAAGGTTCTTTCCGTCCCTTTTTTTTTTTTCTAAATAAGAAGTTTTTAATTCAATAACTTTATTATACTTTATTTTATTTTTACTGTATCTTCTTTCTTTCTGTCTTTTTTCCTTCTTTCCCTCCTTCCTTCCTTCCTCCCTCCCTCCCTCCTTTCTTTCCTTCTTGCCTTCTTTCCTTCTTTGCTTCTTTCTTTCTTTCTTCCTTCCTTCCTACCCTCCTTTCCTTCTTTCTTTCCTTATACTTCTACTAATTCCCTCTACTTTTTCTCCCTTTTATCCTGAGCCTGTGGATGAAAAGCTTTTGGTGCTCCAGCCAGGAGGCAGGGCTCTGCCTCTGAGGTAGGACAGCCAACTTCAGGACACTGATCAACAAGAGACCTCCCAGCTCCACATAATATCAAACGGCGAAAATCTCCCAGAGACCTCCATCTTAACACCAGCACCCAGCTTCACTCAACGACCAGCAAGCCACAGTGCTGGAAAACCTATGCCAAACAACTAGCAAAACAGGAACACAACCCCACCCATTAGCAGAGAGGCTGCCTAAAATCATAATAAGGCCACAGACACCCCCAAACACACCACCAGACGTGAACCTGCCTACTAGAGAGACAAGATCCAGCCTCATCCACCACAACACAGGCACTAGCCCCCTCCACCAGGAAGCCTACACAACCCACTGAACCAACCTTAGCCACTGGAGACAGACATCAAAAACAGGAGGAACTACAAACCTGCAGCCTGCAAAAAGGAGACCCCAAACACAGTAAGATAAGCAAAATGAGAAGACAGAAAAACACACAGCAGATGAAGGAGCAAGATAAAAACCCACCAGACCTAACAAATGAAGAGGAAATAGGCAGTCTACCTGAAAGAGAATTCAGAATAATGATAGTAAGGTTGATCCGAAATCTTGGAGATAGAATGGACAATAGATTGGACAAAATGCAAGAATCAGTTAACAAGGACCTAGAAGAACTAAAGATGAAACAAGCAACGATGAACAACACAATAAATGAAATTAAAAGTACTCTAGATGGGATCAATAGCAGAATAACTGAGGCAGAAGAACGGATAAGTGACCTGGAAGATAAAATAGTGGAAATAACTACTGCAGAGCAGAATAAAGAAAAAAGAATGAAAAGAACTGAGGACAGTCTCAGAGACCTCTGGGACAACATTAAACGCACCAACATTCGAATTATAGGGGTTCCAGAAGAGGAAGAGAAAAAGAAAGGGACTGAGAAAATATTTGAAGAGATTATAGTTGAAAACTTCCCTAATATGGGAAAGGAAATAGTTAATCAAGTCCAGGAAGCACAGAGAGTCCCATACAAGATAAATACAAGGAGAAAGACGCCAAGACACATATTAATCAAACTGTCAAAAATTAAATACAAAGAAAGCATATTAAAAGCAGCAAGGGAAAAACAACAAATAACACATAATGGAATCCCCATAAGGTTAACAGCTGATCTCTCAGCAGAAACCCTACAAGCCAGAAGGGAGTGGCAGGACATACTGAAAGTGATGAAGGAGAAAAACATGCAGCCAAGACTACTCTACCCAGCAAGGATCTCATTCAGATTTGATGGAGAAATTAAAACCTTTACAGACAAGCAAAAGCTGAGAGAGTTCAGCACCACCAAACCAGCTTTACAACAAATGCTAAAGGATCTTCTCTAGGCAAGAAACACAAGAGAAGGAAAAGACCTATAATAACGAACACAAAACAATTTAGAAAATGGGAATAGGAACATACATATCGATAATTACCTTAAATGTAAATGGACTAAATGCTCCCACCAAAAGACACAGATTAGCTGAATGGATACAAAAACAAGACCCTTATATATGCTGTCTACAAGAGACCCACTTCAGACCTAGAGACACATACAGACTGAAAGTAAGGGGATGGAAAAAGATATTCCATGCAAATGGAAGCCAAAAGAAAGCTGGAGTAGCAATTCTCATATCAGACAAAATAGACTTTAAAATAAGGACTATTAAAAGAGACAAAGAAGGACACTACATAATGATCAAGGGATCGATCCAAGAAGAAGATATAACAATTGTAAATATTAATGCACCCAACATAGGAGCACCTCAATACATAAGGCAAATACTAACACCATAAAAGGGGAAATCGACAGTAAAACATTCATAGTAGGGGACTTAAACACCCCACTTTCACCCATGGACAGATCATCCAAAATGAAAATAAATAAGGAAACACAAGCTTTAAATGATACATTAAACAAGATGGACTTAATTGATATTTATAGGACACTCCATCCAAAAACAACAGAATACACATTTTTCTCAAGTGCTCATGGAACATTCTCCAGGATAGATCATATCTTAGGCCACAAATCAAGCCTTGGTAAATTTAAGAAAATTGAAATTGTATCAAGTATCTTTTCTGACCACAACGCCATGAGACTAGATATCAATTACAGGAAAAGATCTGTAAAAAATACAAACACATGGAGGCTAAACAATACACTACTTAATAATGAAGAGATAACTGAAGAAATCAAAGAGGAAATCAAAAAATACCTAGAAACAAATGACAATGGAGACACAACGACCCAAAACCTGTGGGATGCAGCAAAAGCAGTTCTAAGGGGGAAGTTTATAGCAATACAAGCCCACCTTAAGAAGCAGGAAACATCTCGAATAAACAACCTAACCTTGCACCTCAAGCAATTAGAGAAAGAAGAACAAAAAAACCCCAAAGCTAGCAGAAGGAAAGAAATCATAAAAATCAGATCAGAAATAAATGAAAAAGAAATGAAGGAAACAATAGCAAAGATCAATAAAACTAAAAGCTGGTTCTTTGAGAAGATAAACAAAATAGATAAACCACTAGCCAGACTCATCAAGAAAAAAAGGGAGAAGACTCAAATCAATAGAATTAGAAATGAAAAAGGAGAGGTAACAACTGACACTGCAGAGATAAAAGAGATCATGAGAGATTACTACAAGCAACTCTATGCCAATAAAATGGACAACCTGGAAGAAATGGACAAATTCTTAGAAATGCACAACCTGCCAAGACTGAATCAAGAAGAAATAGAAAATATGAACAGACCAATCACAAGCACTGAAATTGAAACTGTGATTAAAAATCTTCCAACAAAGAAAAGCCCAGGACCAGATGGCTTCACAGGCGAATTCTATCAAACATTTAGAGAAGAGCTAACACCTATCCTTCTCAAACTCTTCCAAAATATAGCAGAGGGAGGACCACTCCCTAACTCCTTCTACGAGGCCACCATCACCTTGATACCAAAACCAGACAAGGATGTCACAAAGAAAGAAAACTACAGGCCAATATCACTGATGAACATAGATGCAAAAATCCTCAACAAAATACTAGCAAACAGAATCCAACAGCACATTAAAAGGATCATACACCATGATCAAGTGGGGTTTATTCCAGGAATGCAAGGATTCTTCAATATACGCAAATCTATCAATGTGATAAACCATATTAACAAATTGAAGGAGAAAAACCATATGATCATCTCAATAGATGCAGAGAAAGCTTTTGACAAAATTCAACACCCATTTATGATAAAAACCCTGCAGAAAGTAGGCATAGAGGGAACTTTCCTCAACATAATAAAGGCCATATATGACAAGCCCACAGCAAACATCATCCTCAATGGTGAAAAACTGAAAGCATTTCCACTAAGATCAGGAACAAGACAAGGTTGCCCACTCTCACCACTATTATTCAACATTGTTTTGGAAGTTTTAGCCACAGCAATCAGAGAAGAAAAGGAAATAAAAGGAATCCAAATTGGAAAAGAAGAAGTAAAGCTGTCACTGTTTGCAGATGACATGATCCTATACATAGAGAACCCTAAAGATGCTACCAGAAAACTACTAGAGCTAATCAATGAATTTGGTAAAGTAGCAGGATACAAAATTAATGCACAGAAATCTCTGGCATTCCTATATACTAATGATGAAAAATCTGAAAGTGAAATCAAGAAAACACTCCCATTTACCATTGCAACAAAAAGAATAAAATATCTAGGAATAAACCTACCTAAGGAGACAAAAGACCTGTATGCAGAAAATTATAAGACACTGATGAAAGAAATTAAAGATGATATAAATAGATGGAGAGATATACCATGTTCTTGGATTGGAAGAATCAACATTGTGAAAATGACTCTACTACCCAAAGCAATCTATAGATTCAATGCAATCCCTATCAAACTACCACTGGCATTTTTCACAGAACTAGAACAAAAAATTTCACAATTTGTATGAAAACACAAAAGACCCCAAATAGCTAAAGCAATCTTGAGAACGAAAGAAGGAACTGGAGGAATCAGGCTCCCTGACTTCAGACTATACTACAGAGCTACAGTCATCAAGACGGTATGGTACTGGCACAAAAACAGAAAGATAGATCAATGGAACAGGATAGAAAGCCCAGAGGTAACCCCATGCACATATGGACACCTTATCTTTGATAAAGGTGGCAGTAATGTACAATGGAGAAAGGACAGCCTCTTCAATAAGTGGTGCTGGGAAAACTGGACAGGTACATGTAAAAGTATGAGATTAGATCACTCCCTAACACCATACACAAAAATAAGCTCAAAATGGATTAAAGACCTAAATGTAAGGCCAGAAACTATCAAATTCTTAGAGGAAAACATAGGCAGAACACTCTATGACATAAATCAAAGCAAGATCCTTTCTGACCCACCTCCTAGAGTAATGGAAATAAAAACAAAAATAAACAAATGGGACCTAATGAAACTTCAAAGCTTTTGCACAGCAAAGGAAACCATAAACAAGACCAAAAGACAACCCTCAGAATGGGAGAAAATATTTGCAAATGAAGCAACCGACAAAGGATTAATCTCCAAAATTTACAAGCAGCTCATGCAGCTCAATAACAAGAAAACAAACAACCCAATCCAAAAATGGGCAGAAGACCTAAATAGACATTTCTCCAAAGAAGATATACAGACTGCCAACAAACACATGAAAGAATGCTCAACATCATTAATCATTAGAGAAATGCAAATCAAAACTACAATGAGATATCATCTCACACCAGTCAGAATGGCCATCATCAAAAAATCTAGGAACAATAAATGCTGGAGAGGGTGTGGAGAAAAGGGAACACTCTTGCACTGCTGGTGGGAATGTGAATTGGTTCAGCCACTATGGAGAACAGTATGGAGGTTCCTTAAAAAACTACAAATAGAACTACCATATGACCCAGCAATCCCACTACTGGGCATATACCCTGAGAAAACCAAAATTCAAAAAGAGTCATGTACCAAAATGTTCATTGCAGCTCTATTTACAATAGCCCGGAGATGGAAACAACCTAAGTGCCCGTCATCGGATGAATGGATAAAGAAGATGTGGCACATATATACAATGGAATATTACTCAGCCATAAAAAGAAACGAAATTGAGCTATTTGTAATGAGGTGGATAGACCTAGAGTCTGTCATACAGAGTGAAGTAAGTCAGAAAGAAAAAGACAAATACCGTATGCTAACACATATATATGGAATTTAAGAAAAAAATGTCATGAAGAACCTAGGGGTAAAGCAGGAATAAAGACGCAGACCTCTTAGAGAACGGACTTGAGGTTATGGGGAGGGGGAAGGGTGAGCTGTGACAGGGCGAGAGAGAGTCATGGGCATATACACAGTAACAAACGCAGTAAGGTAGATAGCTAGTGGGAAGCAGCCGCATGGCACAGGGATATTGGCTCGGTGCTTTGTGACAGCCTGGAGGGGTGGGATGGGGAGGGTGGGAGGGAGGGAGACGCAACAGGGAAGACATATGGGAACATATGTTTATGTATGACTGATTCACTTTGTTATAAAGCAGAAACTAACACACCATTGTAAAGCAATTATACCCCAATAAAGATGTTAAAAAAAATAAAATAAAATAAAATATTAAAAAAAAAAAAATGAAAAATGATACAGGTGAATTTAATTTTAAGAATGTATTTTATTTAACCCATTACATCCAAAATATTATTATTTAACACATAATCAATAAAAATATTATTGATGAGATATTTTACATGTTTGCATACAAAGTCTTCAAAATCTGGTGTGCATTTTACATTTGCAACACATCTCAATTCAGACAAGTCTCATTTCAAATGCTCAATAGTCACAAGTATCTAGTGGCTACCGTATTTGGCAATGTGGGTCTAGACCAATGCCATCCAATGTTTGAAACCCCTCTACAACATCCTTGCTAGCACATCCATCCATCCAACACTTTTCATGCCAGGCATTGGCTAGGTAATTAATAAAAATGTCAAAATAATTGAGAAAAGAATTTTCTTAGATAAAATTCTAGTGGGGACAAGACAAATGAAAAATAAGTTGCAATACAATGAGGTAGATGGCCTGAAAAAGTTTGTTTATGCAAATATGTATTGAGCTCCCACTGTGTCGGGCACTGTTCTAGACACAGCCGTAAAGAAAACACACAAAAACCTATGTTCATAGAGCTTACATTCTAATGGAAGAGATAGAATACGTGTCAGGAGTTAATAAGTGTCATGAAGACAAACAAAGCAGTATAAAGGGAGATAGAGCATGATGGGATGGACTATTTTAAATAGGAGGTCAGGGGCAGCGTCTTTGGAGAGACAATATCTGTACAGAGGCCTAATGAAGTGAGGAAGTGAGTCATGAAGAGAACTAGGGAAAGTGTTTCAGGTAGAGACAAGAGCCATTCAAAGGCCCTGAGACAGGAGTGTGCCTGATCTTTTGAGGAACTATCAGGAGACCAATGTGGTTGCAGCCTCCCAGGACAATGCCCCTTTCCCTTCCCACCTGCAGCATCCTCAGGCATGTTGGTGAGGCAGCAGATACTGTCTTCTGGGGTGGAAGAGCAAAGCAGAGCAAATGGTCTCATTGCTCTCCTTCTGGGTCCTCTTTTTCTAATGAAATTGCTTTAACTTTTATTTTGGCAGTCATATTATACTGCTGACTGACATTGAGCTCCTAGTTAACTAAACCCCTAAGGCTTTTTCACACTGGCTGCTGTTAAGAAAAGAGCTTGAAATAGTGGTAGGGCAATAAGCCAGGGAAAAAATTAAATGTGGAAGTGGCTTCAGTAGAGCCTTCATCTTGGATAGAGCCTCCATGTGGCATGATACATATCCCTGAAGGGAAAGAGAGCGAGGTGAGATGGAGGGAAAAGAAGGAAAATTCTTAAGTTAATTGAGCCTTCTACATTATTCTTTGCAGCCTGGATCTCCCAGGCAAAACGACATGTTCAGGAATTAGGGCCACTGAGGAAAATGGCCTTGCCAGTTAGAAAGGCCGAGGCAAATCTTTCATTAGAGGACAAGCTAAAGTACGCAGATTCCCCATTGAACAAGAGACTTAATTGGGTGTATGGCTGACTGAGGCCCAAGGTGGTAAGCTGGGAAGGGGAAGGGAGCCTAGGTGGGCCACATAGCAGAGATCCTGCCCTTTCCAGCCAGAGAGAAGCACTTCACTGTGGTACCAGTCCATGCCTAGCTTGTTGCCATGGTGAATCTTTCCCTGGAAGCTGAACGTGTCTTGCATAAGTAAGGTACAACTGAAAGTAGAGAAAAATTCGTTTGGGCCCTTCTATTCCCAGAAGGGATCAGGAGAAACTCTGTGAGGGCTCAGTGTCAGTACAGAGAAGCTTGAAACTTGCTGTGAGGATTCATCTCCTCTCTCCATCCACCCTGTGTGACTTTGTTGCTTTAGGTATTCACAGTGGAATTCTGAAGCTAGCCTTAACCTTCGTCTGCCACCTTGGTGCCCACTTTTCCTTTCTTGTACTCTGCAGTCCAGCCACACTGAACAGGTCATTGTTGTCAGGACATGCTTCACAATTTCTTCCATGGTGTTCTCAGAATTCACTGCTACTTGCCCTCCTCTCTTCTCTAACAATCTCAAGCACATATCCTACTTACTTGCCTAGGCCCAGGCACCAGGTCCATTCCTATAATGATATTCCTTACTCCCCAGGTTTGGAGGTGTTTCCTCATGACTTGGAATCCCCCATCTTGTGCTTTGCACCTCTCTCATAACACTTAACTCCTCAACTTTCAGTTCTTACTATGCATGTACATATCTTCTCTCCCTTATTAGCCTACAAGTTCCCCTAGAGATGACTATTTTGTTGTAATTCCCATTATCAGGCGTTTGTGCTGGAAGTTCTCAATGCTGGATGATTAAATAAATGACAGACATAATGAATGGATAAAGGCTGATTTTCCAACCAAGCCACTTCCTTGGTTTCATGCATTTTAAATTAATGGAGACTAGAGGTGCGGAGGGAAGATGGCGGAAGAGTAAGACGCGGAGATCACCTTCCTCCCCACAATATACCAGAAATACATCTACACGTGGAGCAACTCCTACAGAACACCTACTGAATGCTGGCAGAAGACCTCAGACCCCCAAAAAGCCTCAGAAGCAGCGAATAAATCTCCACAATCGACTTGATGTACCCTGCATCTGTGGAATACATGAACAGACAACCAATCATCCCAAATTGAGGAGGTGGATTTCGAGAGCAAGATTTATGATTTTTTCCCCTTTTCCTCTTTTTCCAAGAGTCAGTGCTGTGCCTCTGAGGTGGGAGAGTCAACTTCAGGACACTGGTCAACAAGAGACCTCCCAGCTCCACATAATATCAAAAGGTGAAAATCTACCAGAGATCTCAATCTCAACACCAGCACCCAGCTTCACTCAATGACCAGCAAGCTACAGTGCTGGACAACCTATGCCTAACAACTAGCAAAATAGGAACACAACCCCACCTATTAGCAGAGAGGGTGCCTAAAATCATAATAAGTCCATAGACACCCCAAAACACACCACCAGACGTGGACCTGCCCATTACAGACACAAGATCCAGCCTCATCCACAAGAACACAGGCACTAGTCCCCTCCGCCAGGAAGCCTACACAACCCACTGAACCAACCTTAGCCACTGGGGACAGACATCAAAAACAACGGGAACTACGAACCTGCAGCCTGCAAAAAGGAGACCCCAAACACAGTAAGATAAGCAAACTGAGAAGACAGAAAATCACACAGCAGATGAAGGAGCAAGATAAAAACGCACCAGACCTAACAAATGAAGAGGAAATAGGCAGTCTACCTGAAAAAGAATTCAGAATAATGATAGTAAAGATGATCCAAAATCTTGGAAATAGAATAGAGAAAATACAAGAAATGTTGAACAGGGACCTAAAAGAACTAAAGATGAATGAAACAATGATGAACAACACAAGAAATGAAATGAAAAAGACTCTAGATGGGATCAATAGCAGAATAACTGAGGCAGAAGAACAGAAAAGTGACCTGGAAAATAAAATAGTGGAAAAAACTATTGCGGAGCAGAATAAAGAAAACAGAATGAGAAGAACTGAGGACAGTCTCAGAGACCTCTGGGACAACATTAAACGCACCAACATTCGAATTATAGGGGTTCCAGAGGAAGAAGAGAAAAAGAAAGGGACTGAGAAAATATTTGAAGAGATAATAGTTGAAAACTTCCCTAATATGGAAAGGAAAGAGTTAATCAAATCCAGGAAGCACAGAGGGTCCCATAAAGGATAAATCCAAAGAGAAATACGCCAAGACACATATTAATGAAACTGTCAATATTAAATACAAAGAAATCATATTAAAAGCAGCAAGGGAAAAACAACAAATAACACAAAAAGGAATCCCCATAAGGTTAACAGCTGATCTCTCAGCAAAAACTCTGGAAGCCAAAAGGGAGTGCCAGGACATACTGAAAGTGATGAAGGAGGAAAACCTGCAAGCAAGATTACTCTACCCAGCAAGGATCTCCTTCAGATTTGATGGAGAAATTAAAACCTTTACAGAAAAGCAAAAGCTGAGAGAGTTCAGCACCACCAAACCAGCTTTACAACAAATGCAAAAGGAACTTCTCTAGGCAAGAAACACAAGGGAAGGAAAAGACCTATAATAACGAACCCAAAACAATTTAGAAAATGGGAATAGGAACATACATATCGATAATTACCTTAAATGTAAATGGACTAAATGCTCCCACCAAAAGACACTGATTGGCTGAATGGATACAAAAACAAGACCCATATATATGCTGTCTACAAGAGACCCACTTCAGACCTAGAGACACATAGAGACTGAAAGTAAGGGGATGGAAAAAGACATTCCATGCAAATGGAAACCAAAAGAAAGCTGGAGTAGCAATTCTCATATCAGACAAAATAGACTTTAAAATAAAGACTATTACAAGAGACAAAGAAGGACACTACATAATGATCAAGGGATTGATCCAAGAAGAAGATATAACAATTGTAAATATTTATGCACCCAACATAGGAGCACCTCAATACATAAGGCAAATACTAACAGGCATAAAAGGGGAAATCGACAGTAACACATTCATAGTAGGGGACTTTAACACCCCACTTTCACCAATGGACAGATCATCCAAAATGAAAATAAATAAGGAAACACAAGCTTTAAATGATACATTAAACAAGATGGACTTAAATGATATTTATAGGATATTCCATCCAAAAACAACAGAATACACATTTTTCTCATGTGCTCATGGAACATTCTCCAGAATAGATCAAATCTTGGGTCAAAAATCAAGCCTTGGTAAATTTAAGAAAATTGATATGGTATCAAGTATCTCTTCTGACCACAATGCCATGAGACTAGATATCAATTACAGGAAAAGAGCTGTAAAAAATACAAACACATGGAGGCTAAACAATACACTACTTATTAATGAAGTGATCACTGAAGAAATTGAAGAGGAAATAAAAAAATACCTAGAAACAAATGACAATGGAGACTCAACGACCCAAAACCTATGGGATGCAGCAAAAGCAGTTCTAAGAGGGAAGTTTATAGAAATACAAGCCCACCTTAAGAAGCAGGAAACATCTCGAATAAACAACCTAACCTTGCACCTCAAGCAATTAGAGAAAGAAGAACAAAAAACCCATAAGTTAGCAGAAGGAAAGAAATCATAAAAATGAGATCAGAAATAAATGAAAAAGAAATGAAGGAGACAATAGCAAAGATCAATGAAACTAAAAGCTGGTTCTTTGAGAAGATAAACAAAATTGATAAACCATTAGCCAGACTCATCAAGAAAACAAGGGAGAAGACTCAAATCAATAGAATTAGAAATGAAAAGGAGAAGTAACAACTGACACTGCAGAATTAAAAGAGATCATGAGAGATTACTACAAGCAACTCTATAACCATAAAATGGACAACCTGGAAGAAATGGACAAATTCTTAGAAATGCAGAACCTACATAGACTGAATGAGGAAGAAATAGAAAATATGAATTGACCAATCACAAACAGTGACATTGAAACTGTGATTAAAAATCTTCCAACAAACAAAAGCCCAGGACCAGATGGCTTCACAGCCGAATTCTATCCAACATTTAGAGAAGAGCTAACACCTATCCTTCTCAAACTCTTCCAAAATATAGCAGAGGGAGGAACATTTCCAAATTCCTTCTATGAGGCCACCATCACCTTGATACCCAAACCAGACAAGGATGTCACAAAGAAAGAAAACTACAGGCCGATATCACTGATGAACATAGATGCAAAAATCCTCAACATAATACTAGCAAACAGAATCCAATAGCACATTAAAAGGATCATACAACATGATCAACTGGGGTTTATTCCAGGAATGCAAGGATTCTTCAATATACGCAAATCTATCAATGTGATATACCATATTAACAAATTGAAGGAGAAAAACCATATGATCATCTCAGTAGATGCAGAGAAAGCTCTTGACAAAATTCAACACCCATTTATGATAAAAACCCTGCAGAAAGTAGGCATAGAGGGAACTTTCCTCAACATAATAAAGGCCATATATGACACGCCCACAGCCAACATCATCCTCAGTGGTGAAAACCTGAATCCATTTCCACTAAGATCAGGAACAAGACAAGGTTGCACACTGTCACTACTATTATTCAACATAGTTTTGAAAGTTTTAGCCACAGCAATCAGAGAAGAAAAGGAAATAAAAGGAATGCAAATCGGAAAAGAAGAAGTAAAGCTGTCACTGTTTGCAGATGACATGATACTATACATAGAGAATCCTAAAGATGCTACCAGAAAACTACTAGAGCTAATCAATGAATTTGGTAAAGTAGCAGGATACAAAATTAATGCACAGAAATCTCTGGCATTCCTGTATACTAATGATGAAAAATCTGAAAGTGAAAGCAAGAAAACACTCCCATTTACCATTGCAACAAAAAGAATAAAATATCTAGGAAGAAAGCTACCTAAGGAGACAAAAGACCTGTATGCAGAAAATTATAAGACACTGATGAAAGAAATTAAAGATGATACAAATAGATGGAGAGATATACCATGTTCTTGGATTGGAGGAATCAACATTGTGAAAATGACTCTACTACCCAAAGCAATCTATAGATTCAATGCAATCCCTATCAAACTACCACTGCTATTTTTCACAGAACTAGAACAAAAAATTTCACAATTTGTATGGAAACACAAAAGACCCCGAATAGCCAAAGCAATCTTGAGAACGAAAAACGGAGCTGGTGGAATCAGGCTCCCTGACTTAAGACTGTATTACAAAGCTACAGTAATCAAGACAGTATTGTACTGGCACAAAAACAGAAAGATAGATCAATGGAACACGATAGAAAGCCCAGAGATAAACCCACGCACATATGGTCACCTTATCTTTGATAAAGGAGGCAGGAATGTACAGTGGAGAAAGGACAGCCTCTTCAATAAGTGGTGCTGGGAAAACTGGACAGGTACATGTAAAAGTATGAGATTAGATCACTCCGTAACACCATACATAAAAATAAGCTCAAAATGGATTAAAGACCTAAATGTAAGGCCAGAAACTATCAAACTCTTAAAGGAAAACATAGGCAGAACACTCTATGACATAAATCACAGCAAGATCCTTTTTGACCCAACTCCTAGAGAAATGGAAATAAAAACAAAAATAAGCAAATGGGACCTAATGAAACTTCAAAGCTTTTGCACAGCAAATGAAACCATAAACAACACCAAAAGACAGCCCTCAGAATGGGAGAAAATATTTGCCAATGAAGCAACTGACAAAGGATTAATCTCCAAAATTTACAAGCAGCTCATGCAGCTCAATAACAAGAAAAGAAACAACCCAATCCAAAAATGGGCAGAAGACCTAAATAGACATTTCTCCAAAGAAGACATACAGACTGCCAACAAACACGTGAAAGAATGCTCAACATCATTAATCATTAGAGAAATGCAAATCAAAAGTACAATGAGATATCATCTCACACCAGTCAGAATGGCCATCATCAAAAAATCTAGAAACAATAAATGCTGGACAGGGTGTGGAGAAAAGGGAACACTCTTGCACTGCTGGTCGGAGTGTTCAGCCACTATGGAGAACAGTATGGAAGTTCCTTAAAAAATTGCAAATAGAACTACCATATGATCCAGCAATCCCACTACTGGGCATATACCCTGAGAAAACCAAAATTCAAAAATGAGTCATGTACCAAAATGTTCATTGCAGCTCTATTTACAATAGCCCGGGGATGGAAACAACCTAAGTGCCCATCATCGGATGAATGGATAAAGAAGATGTGGCACATATATACGATGGAATATTACTCAGCCATAAAAAGAAACGAAATTGAGCTATTTGTCATGAGGTGGATAGACCTAGAGTCTGTCATACAGAGTGAAGTAAGTCAGAAAGAGAAAGACAAATACCGTATGCTATCACATATATATGGAATTTAAGCAAAAAACATGTCATGAAGAACCTAGGGGTAAGACAGAAATAAAGACACAAACCTACTGGAGAACGGACTTGAGGATATGGGGAGGGGGAAGTGTGAGCTGTGACAGGGCGAGAGAGAGGCATGGACATATATACACTAACAAACGTTAGGTAGATAGCTAGTGGGAAGCAGCCGCATAGCACAGGGAGATCAGGTCGGGTGCTTTGTGACCGCCTGGAGGGGTGGAATAGGGAGGGTGGGAGGGAGGGAGACGCAAGAGGGAAGACATATGAGAACATATGTATATGTATAAGTGATTCACTTTGTTATAAGGCCGAAACTAACACACCATTGTAAAACAATTATACCTCAATAAAGATGTTAAGAAAATAAATAAATAAAATAAAATACCACTTACTACTGTCTTACATAAGATATATTTATTTGTTTATTTATTATCTATATTGCATAATAGAATATAAGTACCATGAGAACATAGATGTTTGACTGTTATGATTATTGTTATATCCCCTCTAAAACTAGCACAGTGCCTGGCACATAGGAGGTTCTCAATAAATACTTATTGAAAGAGTATATGAACAAACATTTTCAAGGGCCTAATATGCTGCAGATCTTGTGTTAGGCTATACTGAGAGGAGTGAGGTAGTTGGAGATAGACCTTCTATCCTGTGGTGGGAGGAGGAGGCTTACAAATTAGTCAGGGAGTCAAATCCACCCACTAATAACTCTCCTGAGGTAGAATGTGGTAGCTACTATGAGTGTGTATAATCTTCAATGCAATGTCAGGGGTGAGATAACTTATTTCAGAATAGGGTAGTTTCTGAAATCTTTGGAAGAAGGTGGGATATGACCTGTGGTTATGGAGATGTACAGAACTGTCAAAGGTGAGAAGAAGCAAAGGGAAGGAAATTTCAGATAGAGGGGACACCTTGAGTAAAGGCACAGAGAAGAAGTGGCAGAAATGTTTGGACAGACAACTGAAGGTTGTCTAGGGTGGCTGGCTGGAAAGTAAGCTGCATCAGAGTGAGTGGAAGAGGCAGACTAGGTTCAGGGCAGGAGGCTTCTGGCTCTCTAGGCCAACTATGAAAACTGAGAAACATCTTACAGAAATGAATAGTGTGTATTTATGAAAGCAAGCAGCAAGAATACTGGATTAAGTTTATATCAAAAAGAAACACCAACCTTCACTGTGGAATTAATGCTTGGCACCATCAGAAAAATCCCTACAGGGGTACTAGTGGATAGTGAAAAATATAGAGGATATTTATCAGGTTTTTATATTTTTCTGAACCTGCCTGCAAGCTTGATTTTAGATGTCCCAAAAGGTTTCTCACTCAGTTCTCACAGCTGGGACAAATTGTTGCCATCAAAGACATCTGTTCTTTGTTAAATGGCCCAACACCCAGGCAATCTGGAAGAATTGCATGTTATGTATAAAAAATCATTTGCACATTGCTTAAAAAAAATCTTCCAAGCCCACATTGCTGCTTCTCAGTACTCTTACAATGTCAGCTATCTAGTGCATTCTGCCCCATCCTCATCATTGTCCTTGCCATCATTATCATTATTACTATCACCACCATCATATTATTGCTTTAGGGTGAGGAGGGGGGACAGGATTATTTCAGTCGTTACTTTAAGAGGCCATTCATTTTCATAGATCTCTCCTTTCACTCATAGTATGGGCATCTTTATTTTTGAGTGTTCTTCATTTTTATCTTACCAGCATCCCTTTTCTTCCTTTTGATAGCTGTCTCCCCAGTTTCCCTTTCCTCAGTGGGTCAGGTAGGTTGGCACACCTCCTCTTCCTGACTCATTGTTCCCCTGACCACAGTGAGTGGTTCAGGACCAGAAAGTGACCAATGCTGAGCCAATCCTGGGACTTTTGCTGAAATGACTGGTAATATTATATTTTATTTCCATTGGAATTACTAGATATAAGGATGAGGATAATAACAGAAATCCCTTGTTGAGTATTTACAATTATTCTAAATCCTTTACATGGATTAACTCATTTCATCATCACAGTAAATCAATGAGGTAGGTAGTATTATAAACCATGTTTTACAGAGGGTACATAACATCAAGTAACTGTCAAAGTCACACAGTAAGTGGCAGAACAGGGAGTCTTCTGGCAGTGGAACTTCACAACTTGTGCTCTTGACCATTAGGCTATATTGTAGATGAATATATTATATAAGTCTAAAGTAGTTGGGGGTGAAGCTGGAGTGACTGAGAATGAAACTGGACTATTAAGAGAGAGAAGTCACATCCTAAAGATGTCATTGAGCTCCTGAATCCAGATACCCTTGATCTTCTGAGGTCTCTGAATCAATAAATTCCCTTTTTTGCTTACGCCAGTTTGAATTGTGTTTCTGACACTTGCAAAACTAATCTTCTTTCAATTTTGTCTTACTCAGAGCCTCAGATTTCCGTGAATTGGAAGTGGAGGAGGAAGAGTCTTGGACCACTTCAGGCCCTGACTGGCTCCATTATCTCCTCCTCTTGGAGCCACATGACCTCTGCCTGTAGTTCCAAGACGACCTTAGTCTTTGGAGCTATCACTGACCTATGAAAAGGGAATCTAAATCATGGCTGAGGAGATTCTCCAACAAGTACCATTGACTGGAAGCCTTGCTTGGACATTGAATCACAGTACTACTCACTAAGCTTTTGCCTTGCTATCAAAACCTTGTCCCCACCTTAAAGTCTGGTTTTGGTAGTTCAGTTGCTTCCTGCATTCCTCTTTTTTTCACTGCCTCAGCAATCTGCTTGATGTCATCATCCTTCAGGAAAAAGGGTCCAGGCTTTTCCTTGTCTTTTCATTTCCCAGCCACCAGAATCCATCTTGAAACCTCAAGTTGATGGCTGAGGTTCTGCTACTTGCTAAGTAAGAGGCTTCTCAAATGCCAAATGCCCACCTGATATTCTTGTATCATATATATCTGACTTACATATGGTACTTGCTGCCAGTCTGCTTTGGTCTGGTTTTGGCATATAGGACATGCTCAATAAAAAGTTGAGCATGCCCTATAAGGTTGTAGTAGGCATTTATTGTTTACCTTCATAACATCCACTCCCCAGCATCCCTCTTCCCCTAAATCCTTGGTTTCTTTTTATGGATCCATATGATGAGGTTTCAGAGAGGCTGATTCTACCCTTAACTCCAGGAGTTGATCAATCAAACACATTCTACCCTTTATCTGCAAAGATTAGTTCAAGGGTGATTATGTGATCAAAGCTGGTCAAATCAAAATGAATGTCACACATATAATGGGAAAACTGGAACAAAGATGCTTTCTTTTTTCTTTTAGATGTAAAAATTGAAGAATGTATCCCTTGAAGGTGTTGGCAACCATCTTGGGGAACTAGCCTTAGGCTGAAGCCAAAATCATGGAAGGCATGGAAGTTCACAGGAGCCTGTGAACTTGTTTCAGTCCCTCTCAGCCATGATCTGGGAGCACCTGGAAAACATAGACGTGGGTAGACACCCATGGATGAGAAAGCTTTGGTAGAAACCCAGGTTTCCAGAGGAGAAGTTTTCAGCACTCTGCTGGAACAAACAAAACAAAACACCAAAACAAAAAAAAAAGAAAAAAAAAGTTTAGATGCATTGTAATGCGTAAGAGGAACTTTTCCAGCATCATCCCTCCCCTCAAGCCTACACAGCTTAGTGCTAGAAAAGGTCGGTGCTCTCTTGCACAGGGTAAAATGAGAGTAGTTAGTGAGTTCTCTAGCTGTGTGGGACAATATTAAAGAAACCCATTTCTCTCCTACAGAACCTAGAGTATTAAAGCAGGCCCTCCATGACAGGGAGGAGGGAGGAGATTAGGAAATCAGCAGTTAAGAATATCAGAGGGCATTAAATGGACACAATTCCTGTTGACTGCTTTATAGACTCCAAAAGAAATCCTGTCCATCCATGAGCCACTGGAAAAACTTCATCTGAAGATCCTCTCAACTGGCCCATGGGTACTCCCAATGCCCCAGTGCCAAATCCATACCTCCACTCTGTGGCTGGCTCATTGTGTGCACTCCTGAGGGTGGCAGCGAGAGCAAGCTTGGGTAGACAGGAAGGAGGCACAGAAAGCAGGCTAGAGGCAGTCAGCAAGGGAGAAAGCACAATCTTGAGCTACAGTGACACTTTCAGGAAAACAAAAGAAAGGTTTCCAGCAGCCAGTCTAGTGCATTGTAAGATCAAGAGGAGATATACTAACTTAAGAATTCTTCCACAAGAGGGAGCAAGAAACGTAGAGCAGTGCATTCATAAAAGGCCAAAGAAATCCTCAGAATATAAAACAGGAACGATGGAAAGTATCCCACATCTGAAGGCAGCTAGTAAACATAGGAGGAGGTGACTGCTACTTCAAATGCAAAAAATGCAATGAAAAACTCCAAGGAACCTGAAGAATTAAGGAAACATGACATCATCAAAATGTCACAATAATCCTCTAGTAACTAAATCCAATGACATGGAAATCTGTGATTTACCTTATAAAGAATTCAAAATAGCTGTTTAAATAAAATTCAATTGCGTACAAGAAAACACAGAAAAACAATTTAACAAAATAAGGAAAACAATACAGAAACAAAATTAAAAATTTAACAAACAGATAGAAATCATAAAAAGAACAAAATAGAAATTCTGGAGCTGAATAATTCAATTAATAAATTCAATGCAATAGAGAGCATCAACAGCAAAATAGATCAGGCAGAATAAAGAATAAGTTATTTAGAGAATAAGAACTTTGAAATAACCCAATTAGAGGAGATCAAAGAAAAAAGAATGAAAGAGAGCAAAGAAAACTTATGTGATCTATAGGATTCCATCAGAAGAAGAAATATTAGAAAAATCAGTATTCCAGAAGGAGAAGAAAGGGATAAGTAAGCAGAAAATTTATTTACAGAAATACTCATTGGGGAATGATAATCTGTTAAATAAATGATGCTGGGAAAACTGGGTAACCACAAGCAGAAGAATGAAAATGGACCCCTATCTTTCACCACTCACAAAAATTAAAATGAAATGTATTACATTTTTAAATGTAAGACCTGAAATGGTAAAACCCCTAGAAAAAACATGGGGGAAAGCTCCCTGACAATAGTCTTAGAAATGATATTTTTGGATATGACAACAAAAGCACAAGCAATATATACAAGCACAATAGCAAAAAAATAAGTGGCATTATATCAAACTAAAAAGCTTCTGCACAGCAAAAGAAAGGTTCCCTTTTCTCCACACCTGCTCCAGCATTTATTGTTTGTAGATTTGATCATGGCCATTGTAACAGGTGTTAGGTGATACCACATTGTAGATTTGATTTACGTTTTTTTAATAATTAGTGATGTTGAGCATCCTTTCATGTGCTTTTTAACCATCTGTATGTCTTCTTTGAAGAATTGTACATTTATATCTTCCACACATTTTTTGATATTGAGCTTCAAGAGCTGTTTGTATATTTCGGAGATTAATCCCTTGTCAGTTGCTTTGTGTGCAAATATTTTCTCCCATTCTGTGGGTTGTCTTTTCGTTTTGTTGATGGTTTCCTTGGCTGTGCAAGAGCTTTTGAGTTTAATTAGGTTCCAATTGTTTATTTTTGGTTTTATTTCCATTAATTTAGGAGACAGGTCGAAAAAATATTGATGGGATTTATGTAAGACAGTGTTCTGCCTATGATTTCCTCTAAAAGTTTTATAGTATCCGGACTTATATTTAGGTCTTTAACCCACTTTGAGATTTTTTTGTGTGTATGGTGTTAGGGTATTTTCTATTTTCATTCTTTTACATGGAGCTGTCCAGTTTTCATAGCACCACTTATTGATGAGACTGTCTTTTCTCCATTGTATATTCTTAGTTTCTATGTCATGGATTAGGTGACCAAAAATGTGTGGGCTTATCTATGGACTTTCTACCCTATTCCACTGATCAATGTTTCTGTTTTTATGACAGCACCATATTGATCTGATGACTATAGCTTGATAGTACGGTCTGAAGTCAGGGAGCCTGATTCCTCCAGCTCCATTGTTCTTTCTCAAGATTGCTTCAGCTATTCATGGTCTCTTGTGTTTCCATACAAATTGTAAAATTATTTGTTCTAATTCTGTGAAAAATGCCATTGATAATTTGATAGGGATTGCATTGAATCTGTACACTGCTTTGGGTAGTGTAGTCATTTTCCCAATATTCATTCCTCCAATCAAAGGACATGATATACCTCCCCATCTCTTTATGTCTTCTTTTATTTTTTCCATCAGTATCATTTTTTAACGTCTTTATTGGAGTAAAATTGCTTTACAATGTTGTATTAGTTTCTGCTGTATAACAAAGTGAATCAGCTATATGTATACATATATACCCATCTGCCCTCCCTCTTGCGTCTCCCTCCCACACTCCCTATCCCAACTCTCTAGGTGGTCACAAAGCACCGAGCTGATCTCTGTGTGTGATGCAGCTACTTCCCACCACCTATCTATTTTACATGTGTTAGTGTAAATAGGTCAATGCTACTCTCTCACTTCGTCCCAGCTTAAAATCCCCCCCCAACATGTCCTTAGGTCCACTCTCTATGTCTGTGTCTTTATTTTAATTTTTTTTGGTTCCATATATGTGTGTTAGCATATGGTATTTGTTTTTCCCTTTCTGACTTACTACACTCTGTATGACATCTCTAGGTCCATCCACCTCACTACAAATAACTCAATATTGTTTCTTTTTATGGCTGAGTAATATTCCATCGTATATATGTGCCACATTTTCTTTAATCATTCATCTGTTGATGGACACTTATGTTGCTTCCATGTCCTGGCTATTGTAAACAGTGCTGAAATCAGCATTTTGGTACACGAGTTTTTGAATTACCGTTTTCTCAGGCTATATGCCCAGTAGTGGGATTTCTCAGTCATATGGTAGGTCTATTTTTAGTTTTTTATGGAACCGCCATACTTTTCTCCATAGTGGCTGTATCAATTTACAGTTCCACCAACAGTGCAAGAGGGTACGCTTTTCTCCACACCCTCTCCAGCATTTGTTGTTTGTAGATTTTTTGATGGTGGCCATTCTGACCAGTGTGAGTTGATACCTCACTGTACTTTTCTTTTTTTTAAACATCTTTATTGGGGTGTAATTGATTTAAAATGTTGATTTCTGCTATAAAACAAAGTGAATCAGATATATATATATATATATATTCCCCCAACTCTCTCCCTGTTGCGCCTGCCTCCCACCCTCCTTATCCCAACCAACTAGGTGATCAAAAAGCACTGAGCTGATCTCCCTGTGCTATGCGGCTGCTTCCCACTAGCTATCTATTTTACATTTGGTAGTCTATATATGTCCATGCCATTCTCTCACTTCGTCCCAGCTTAACCTTCCCCCTCCCTGTGTACTCAAGTCTATTCTCTACATCTGTGTCTTTATTCCTGTCCTGTCCCCTAGGTTCTTCAGAACACTTTTTTTTTAATTCCATATGTATGTGTTAGCATACGGTATTTCTTTTTCTCTTTCTGACTTATAACATTCTGTAGGACAGACTATAGGTCCATCCACCTCACTACAAAAAACTCAATTTCATTTCTTTTTAGGGCTGAGAAATATTTCATTGTATATATGTGCCACATCATCTTTATCCATTCATCTGTCGAAGGACACTTAGGTTGCTTCCATGTCCTGGCTATTGTAAATAGTGCTGCAATAAATATTGGGGTACATCACTCTTTCTGAATTATGGTTTTCTCAGGGTTTATGCCCAGTAGTGGGATTGCTGGGTCATATGGTAGTTCTATTTTTAGTTTTTTTTAGGAACCTCCATACTGGCTGTATCAATTTGCATTTCCACCAACAGTGCAAGCAGGTTCCATTTTCTCCACACCCTCTCTAGCATTTACTGTTTGTAGACATTTTGATGATGGCCATTCTAAAAGGTGTGAGGTGATACCTCACTGAAGTTTTGATTTGCACTTCTCTAATTGTTAGTGATGTTGAGCATCTTTTCATGTGTTTGTTGACAATCTGTATATCTTCTTCGGAGAAATGTCCATTTAGGTTTTCTGCCCATTTTTGGATTGGGTTGTTTGTTTTTTTGATATGGAGCTGCATGTGCTGCTTGTATATTTCAGAGATAAATCATTTGTCGGTTGCTCTGTTTGCAAATATTTTATCCCATTCTGAGGGTTGTCTTTTCATCTTGTTTATGGTTTCCTTTGGAGTGCAAAAGTTTTTAAGTTTCACTAGGTCCCACTTGTTTATTTTTGTTTTTATTTCTATTTCTCTAGGAGGTGGGTCAGAAAGGATCTTGCTGTGATTTATGTCATGGAATGTTCTGCCTATGTTTTCCTCTAAGAGTTTTATAGTGTCTGGTCTTATATTTAGGTCTTTAACCCATATGTGTTTATTTTTGTGTATGGTGTTAGGGAGTGTTCTAATTTCATTCTTTTAAACGGACCTGTCCAATTTTACCAGGACCAATTATTGAAGAGGCTGTCTTTTCTCAATTGTATGTTTTTCCTCCTTTATCAAACATAAGGTGACCGTATGTGCGTGGGTTTTTCCCTGGGTTTTCTATCCTGTTCCATTGATCTATATTTCTGTTTTGGCTCTAGTACCATACTGCCTTGATTACTGTAGCTTTGTAGTATTATCTGAAGTCTGGGAACCTTGTTCTTCCAGCTCTGTTCTTCTGCCTCAAGATTTCTTTTGCTATACTGGGTCTATTGTGTTTCCATAGAAATTGTGAAATTTTTGTTCTAGTTCTGTGAAAAATGCCATTGGTAGTTTGACAGGGATTGCATTGAATCTGTAGATTGCTTTGGGTCGTATAGTCATTTTCACAATGTTGATTCTTCCAATCCAAGAACATGGCATATCTCTTCATCTTTATCATCTTTAATTTCTTTCATTAGTGTCTTATAGTTTTCTTCATATGGGTCTTTTGTCACCTTAGGTAGGTTTATTGCCAGGTATTTTATTTTTTTTGTTGCAATGATAAATGGGAGTGTTTCCTTAATTTCCCTTTCAGATTTTTCATCATTAGTGTTAGGAATGCAAGAGATTTCTATGCATTAATTTTGTATCCTGCTACTTTACCAAATACATTAGTAGTTTTCTGGTAGCATCTTTAGGACTCTCTAGGTTAGTATCATGTCATCTGCAAACAGTGACAGTTTTGCTTCTTCTTTTCCGATTTGGATTCCTTTTATTTCTTTTCCTTCTCTGATTTCTCAGGCTTAAACTTCAAAAACTGTGTTGAATAAGAGTGATTAGAGTGGGCAACATTGTCTTATTCCTGATCTTAGTGGAAATGGTTTATTTTTTTCACCATTGAGAACAATGTTAGCTGTGGGTTTTTCATATATGGCCTTTATTATGTTGAGGTAAGTTCCCTCTATGCCTACTTTCTGGAGGATTCTTTTTTATCATAAGTGGGTTTTGAATTTTGTCACAAGGTTTTTCTCCCCCTATTGTGATGATCATATGGTTTTTATTCTTCAATTTATTGATGTTGTGTATCACACTTATTGATTTGTGGATATTGAAGATTCCTTGCATCCCTGGGATAAATCCCACTGGATTATGGTGTATGATCCTTTAAATGTGCTGTTGGATTTTATTTGCTAATATTTTGTTTAGGATATTTGCATCTATGTTCATCAGTGATAGTGGCCTGTAGTTTTCTTTTTTTGTGACATCTTTGTCTGGGTTTGGTATCAGTGTGATGGTGGCCTCATAGAATGAGTTTGGGAGTGTTCCTCCCTCTGCTATATTTTGGAAGCATTTGAGAAGGAAAGGTGTTAGCTCTTCTCTAAATGTTTGATAGAAGTCACTTGTGAAGGCATTGGCCCTGGGCTTTTTTTTTTTTTTTTTTGGAAGATTTAATTGCAGTTTCAATTTCAGTGGTTATGATTGGTCTGTTTATATTTTTTATTTCTTCCTGGTTCAGTCTTAGAAGGTTGTGCCTTTTTAAGAATTTGTCCAGTTCTTCTAGGTTGTCCATTGTATTGACATATAGTAGCTTGTAGTAATCTCTCATGATCCTTTGTATTTCTGCAGTGTCAGTTGTCACGTCTCCTTTTTTATCTGTAATTCTGTTGATTTTAGTCTTCTCCTGTTTTTTCTTGATGAGTCTGACTAATGGTTTATCAATTTTTTTATCTTCTCAAAGAACCCACTGATAGTTTTATTGATCTTTGTTATCGTTTTCTTCATTTCTTTTTCATTTATTTCTTATCTAATATTTATGATTTCTTTCCTTCTGCTAACTTTGGGGATTTTATGTTCTTCTTTCTGTAATTACTTTAGGTGTAAGGTTAGGTTGTTTTTTGAGCTGTTTCTTGTTTCTTGAGGTAGAATTGTATTGCTATAAACTTCCCTCTTAGAACTGCTTTTGCCTGCATCCCATAGGTTTTGGGTCATCGTGATTTCATTGTCATTTGTTTCTAGGTATTTTTTGATTTCCTTTTTGATTTCTTCAATGATCTCTTGGCTATTTAGTAGTGTCTTGTTTAGCCTCCATGTGTTTGTATGTTTTACAGATTTTTTCCTGTAATTGATATGTAGTCTCATAGTGTTGTGGTTGGAAAAGTTTCTTGATATGACTTCAATTTTCTTAAATTTACCAAGGCTTGTTTTATGACCCTAGATGTGATCTATGCTGTAGAATGTTCCATGAGCACTTGAGAAGAAAGTGTATTCTGTTGATTTTGGATGGAATGTCCTATAAATATCAATTAAGTCCATCTTGTTTAATGTATCACTTAAAGCTTGTGTTTCCTTATATACTTTCATTTGGATGATCTGTGCATTGGTGAAACTGGGGTGTTAAAGTTCCCTAGTATTATTTTGCTACTGTCGATTTCCCTTTTTATGGCTATTAGCATCTGCCTTTCATATTTATGTACTCCTATGTTTGGTGCTATATATTTACCATTTTTATATCTTCTTCTTGTATTGATCCCTTGATCATTATGTAGTGTCCTTCTTTGCCTCCTGTAATAATCTTTATGTTTAAAGTCTATTTTGTCTGATATGAGAATTGCTATCCAGCTTTCTTTTGATTTCCATTTGCTTGGAATATCTTTTTCCATCCCCTCACTCTCAGTCTGTATGTTTCCCTATGTCTGAATTTGGTCTCTTGTAGACAGCATATGTATGGGTCTTGGTTTTTGTATCTATTCAGCGGTCTGTGTCCTTTGTTGGAGCATTTGATAAATTTACATTTACGGTAGTTATCCATATGTATGTTCTGATTACCATTTTATTAATTGTTTTGGGTTGTTATTATAGGTCTTTTCCTTCCATTGTGTTTCCTGCCTAAAGAAGTTCCTTTAACATTTGTTGTAAAGCTGGTTTGGTGGTGCTGAATTCTTCTAGCTTTTGCTTGACTGTAAATTTATTAATTTCTCCATCGAATCTGAATGAGATCCTTGCTGTGTAGAATAATCTTCGTTGTAGGCTTTTCCCTTTCATCACTTTAAATATGTCCTGCCACTCTCTTCTGCCTTGCAGAGTTTCTGCTGAAACAGCTGTTAACCTCATGGTGATTCCCTTGTATATTATTTGCTGCTTTTCCCTTGCTAGTTTAATATTTTTCTTTATATTTTAATTTTTATAGTTTGATTATTATGTGTCTTGGTGTGTTTCTCCTTGGATTTATCCTGTATGGGGCTCTCTGCACTTCCTGGACTTGGCTGACTGTTTCCTTTCCCATATTAGGGAAGTTTTCAACTATTATCTTTTCAAATATTTTCTCAGTCCCTTTCTATTTTACTTCTTTTTCTGGGACCCCTATAGTTCTTATGTTGGTGTTTTTAATGTTTTCCCAGAGGTCTCTGAGACAGTCCTCAATTATTTTCATTCTTTTTTCTTTTTTGTGCTCTGTGGTAGTTATTTCTACTCTTTTATCTTCCACGTCACTTATCCATTCTTCTGCCTCAGTTATTCTGGTGTTGATTCATTCTAGCGAATGTTTACTTTCATTTACCATGTTTTTCATCATTGTTTGCTCTAGTTCTTCTAGGTCCTTGTTAAACGTTTCTTGTGTTTTCTCCATTCTATTTTGAAGATTTTTTATCATCTTTACTATCATTACTCTGAATTCTTTTTCAGGTAGACTTATTTCCTCTTGTTTTATTTGGTCTGATCGGTTTTTACCTTGCTCCTTCTTCTGCTGCATATTTCTGTCTTCTCATTTTGCTTAACTTACTGTGTTTGTGGTCTCCTTTTTGCAGGCTGCAGATTCATAGTTCCCAGTGTTTTTGGTGTCTGCTCCCAGTGGGTGAGGTTGGTTCAGTGGGTTGTGTAGGCTTCCTGGTGGAGGGAACTGGATCCTATGTTTCTTGTGGATGAGACTGGATCTTGTCTTTCTGGTGGGCAGGATGGCATACAGTGGTGTGTTTGGGGGGTGTCTGTGAACTTATTATGATTTTAAGCCACATCTCTGCTAATGGGTGGGGTTGTGTTCCTTGTTGCTAGTTGTTTGGCATAAGTTGTCCAGCACTGTAGTTTGCTGGTGCGTGACTGTAGCTGGGTCTTAACGTAGAGATGGAGATCTCTGGGTGAGCTTTCATTGTTTGATATTACATTCAGCCAGGAGTTCTCTGGTGCACCATTGTCCTAAACTCAGCTCTCCCACCTCAGAGCCCCAGGCCTTACACCTGGCTGGAGCACCAAGCCCTGTCAGCCACACAGGTCAGAAGAAAATGGAGGAAAGAAAGAAAGAAAGAAAAAAAAGAAAGAAAGAGAGAAAGAAAGAAAGGTTATTAAAATAAAAAATTTATAATATTTATTTATAATAAAAAAAGTAATAAAAAAAAGAAGGAAGAGAGCAACCAAACAAGAAACAAATCCACCAATGATAACAAGCACTAAAAAGTATATTAAAAAAAGAAAAAGAAAATGCAGACAGACAGAACCCTAGGAAAAATGGTAAAAGAAAAGCTATACAGACAAAATCACACAAAGAAGCCTACACATAAACAGTCAAAAAAAGAGAAAGAGGAAAATATATATATATTAAAATAAAAGGAAGAGAGCAACCAAATCAATAAACAAATCTACCAATAATAATAAGATCTAAATACTAAACTAAGATAAACATAAAACCAGAAACAAATTAGATGCAGAAAGCAAACTCCATGTCTACAGTTGCTTCCAATGTCCACCACCTCAATTTTGCAACAATTCATTGTCTATTCAAGTATTCCAGAGATGCAGGATACATCAAGTTGATTATGGAGATTTAATCTGCTGCTTCTAAGGCTGCTGGGATAAAATTTTCCTTTCTCTTCTCTGCACAGCTCCTGGGTTTCAGCTTTGGATTTGGCCCCACATCTGCATGATGGTCACCTTAGGGCATCTGTTCCCCACCCAGACAGGACTGGGTTAAAATAGCAGCTGATTAGGAATTTCTGACTCACCCAGGCTGTCGGGAGGGGAGGGCTATGGAATGTTGGGACCAGCCTGCTGTGACAGAGGCCAGAGTGACTTTGCAACAGCCTGATGCCCGCTGTGTGTTTCTCCTGGGGAAATTGTCCCTGTACCATGGGACCCTGGCTGTGGGCGGGTGCAGTCTCCTTGGAGGGGAGATGTGGTTAGTGGCCTGTTCTTGCCCACAGGATTCTTGTGCTGCATCGGCAGCAGTATTAGCGTTTCATGCTCGTTTCCTCGTGTCTGCACTGATAGCCACTGCTTGCATCAGTCTCTGGAGCTCGTTTAGGCAGTGCTCTGAATCTCCTTCACATGCCCTGAAATGATGGTCTCTTGCCTCTTAGGCAGTTCCAGACTTCTTCCCACTCCCTTCTGGCTAGCTCTGGTGCACTCACCCCCTCAGGCTGTGTTCATGCAGCCAACCCCAGTCCATCTCTCCCTAGGATCTGACCTCCGAAGCTGGAGCCTCAGCTCCCAACCCCCACCCATCCAGGAGGTTGAGCAGACAAGCCTCTCAGGCTGGTGAGTGCTGGTCAGCACTGATCCTCTTGTGCAAGAATCTCTCTGCTTTGCCTTCTTCACCCTTGTTGCTGCACTCTCCTCCTTGGCTCCGAAGTTCCACACTTCAGCGCACCCCCTGTCTCCACCAATGAATGGGCTTCGTAGTGTTTGGAAACTTGTCCTCCTTCAAAGCTCCCTCCCAGAGGTGCAGGTCTCATTCCTGTTCTTTTTTCTCTGTTTTTCCATTTTTTTTTTGCCTACCCAGGTACATGGGGAGGTTTTTTGCCTTTTGGGAAGTCTGAGGTCTTCTGCCAGCATTTAGTAGGTGTTCTGTAGGAGTTGTTCCACATGTATAGACGTACTCTTGATGTATTTGTGGGATTGAAGGTGATCTCCACCTCTTATTCCTCTGACATCTTGAAGTCCCCCCCAGTTTGATTCCTATAAGAATGCTTTTTTGATGTTTTCCTAATACTTGTAACCAACCTATAGTTTCAATTGTGCAAATGTAGGTGCAGTTCCAAAAAAATGTTGGTGATAGTTTTGTATTTATTTTATCAAATAAGATGAAAGTGAAACAAATGAAAATGTGGTTATGAACTTCAGCCTGTTTTTCAGTATATATGTGTGACATTTTTCTTGAAGTGTCTGGGGATACTTTTTAATATTGGAAGAATATTTCCTCATTGTTTTATTTGTGTGTCTATTCACAATGTAAATAGATACCATGACACAGCAGAAGTTTCAAGGTTTAATGTGCTAGTGTTAACATTTTCTCTATCACTTCCTTCGGTCTAGACCAGGAGATTATCAAACTATGATCCATGGACCAAATCTAGCCTGCTGCCTATTTTCATAAATATAAAATTTTATTGTAATACAGTCACATGCATTGCTTTTATTATTTTGTATGCTGGGCTTTTGGCAGTAGACTATAACACGTAGAGTAAACACATTAACCAATCAGAGACTGGCATGGTCGCACAGAGCCTAAAATATTAACTACCTGACTTTTTTACTATATAAAAATGGCGATAACAAGATGTACACAGTAAAAATGAACATAAATTCATATAGTGAGCTACGATTTCTGTGGTTTTGAAATACTCTTATCAAGGATAGATTTCAAACTACAATATGAGATCACTGATGTGGAGTTGGTAGAAGATGTGCAATATCTATCATACATTTATAATATATTTAGATAACCTCAACAGCACAGATAACAGTTAATGTAGTAAAAGATTTAGGATGTGATCAGCTTTGAGTATTTATAAACATTGTTTTTAATATATTTTTTTAAATTTTGAGTTTGTATATTTAAGTGTTTTTCAAATTTTTATTGAAGTATACTGTTGACATACAACATAAGTTGCAGGTGTACAACATAGTTATTAACAATTTTTGAAGGTTATTTC
>NW_022983329.1:0-52515 GCF_011762595.2 Tursiops truncatus
CAGAGGGGTAGGGTTAGAGGACGTGTCAGGGGACGGCTCAGAACGGGGACTGTGGAGGGCCCAGGTGAGGGGACGACAGAGTGTTAGTCTTAGGGTTAGGGAACGGGGACGGTTTAGGTACGCGGTTAGTGTTTAGTGTACAGGTTAGGTTAGTTTCTGGATCAGGGTAAGGATAGGGTAGGGTTACAGTTATTGAACGGCTTATGGATTAGGGTCCAGGTTAGGTTATGTGTTAGGGTCCAGTTTAGATTAGGGTATGTTTTTGGGTCAGAGTTTTTTGGTTAGTTTAGGGTTAAGGAACAGGTAAGGTTTCGGGTCCAGGTTGAGGGGATGACAACGAGTTCGGCTTCGAGTACTTGTAGTGTACGGGTTAGTGTCAGTGTAAGGATTAGGGTACCGCCTTAGGGTAAGGGTTCGGGATGGGTAATCTTTAGTGTACGACAACAGTCAGGCATAGGTCTGTCAGGGTACAGATTAGTGTCAGCCTATGGTTAGCGTAAGTTTCGGGTTCTGGTTAGGATTAGGGTACAACATGGATTTGGGCTAGGGTACCTGTTAGGGTATGGGTAGTAGAGTATATTGGTTAGGATGAGGAAGCAGGTTTAGGTAAGGACTTGGGTTAGGGTACAGGTTAGGTTGAGGGGACAGCTTAGGGTCGGGTTTAGGGTTAGGGACGGGTCTGGGTGACGGTACAGTAGAGGGTTTCGACACCAGGTTCGTGTTGGTGTATGTGTTAGGTCCAGGTTAGCGTTAGTGTATGGGTTCAATTGAGGGTACGATGAGGGTTAGGGATGGGTCGGGTTAGGTATGGATCAGGATTAGGTAAGGGTTAGGATTAGGTATAGATTAGGAACGAGGATGGTTTAGGGTAGAAAACGGATTCCGGTTAGGGTCTGAGTTAGGGGACGGGTACGTGTTAGTGGACGGTTTAGGCTTAGGGGACGGTTAGGATGTGGATTAGGTTTAGGATCGGGCTCGGTTTAGGGTACTGTTAGACTACGGGTTACTGGTAGTGTACGGGTTAGGGACGGGTATGGTGTAGGGTAGAGTTTAGGTACGCCAATGGGTTAGGATTAGGGACGGTTTAGGGTACGGCTTAGTGTTAGTGTGTGGGTTAGGATTAGGGTTACGGTTAGGGAATGGGTCCGGTTTCAGGTACAGATGAGGGTATGGGCCAGTGTACTGGTTACGACTAGATACCAGTTAGGGTAAGGGTTAGGGGACAGGTCAGGGTACGACAACAGGTTCTTTGGCTTTGAAGGGTTGGGATTAGGGTATGGGTTCGGATTAGGGAATGGGCAGAGTTTAGGGTACGGGTTCGTTGTGGTATACAGATGAGGATGAGTGCACGGGCAAGGGTTAGGAAATCGGGTTAGGCTTAGGGGACTTCTTCGGGTACAGATTAGCGTTAGTGTACGGCTGAGGAGTAGGGTATGGTTCGGGAGGGTTCTAGTTTAGGGTACGGCTTAGGGATCAGGCTTGGTTTAGGGTACATGTGAGTGTTAGTGTATGAATGAGTCTTAGGGTACAGGTTGCGGTAAGGATTAGGGTAAGGGTGAGGATGAGGGGACGGGTATGGTGTAGGGTACGGTTGAGGGTACGACAACGGGTTCGGGTACGGGTTAGGATGAGAGGGGGGTTAGCGTAAGGTTTGGGCGGGGGGGCGGCCCTTTGGCGAACATGCAAAGAACACACTGAAAGAACACTTTGGGCCTCGTGTTCTCTTACAGGTGTTGGACCCGAGTGCACTTTCACCTGAAGCTCAAGAAGAATGGACACACTGGATCCTAATGCCCGGGGGCTCACCGGAAAACAGGAGGCGATTTCCCTTACCTGTGCGGCAGTGCAGACGTGAATCTCTATGTACAGGTAGGTCCTAGGCTGGATCCCAGAGCACTTTGCACACAGAATCTGGTTCGAAACCTAAAGGGTTTTCTTGATTTTCTGCTCGTCGAGGAAGAGAGCTCCAGAATGCTCTGTAGGAAGGAAGCATTGACTTGATACATTGCTCCACAGTAGTAACCTACAGGAGAATTCAAGCACATTAGAGCCACCTGAGGGACTCTCTGCCCACTATCCCTTTGCTGAGACAGAACCACAGGCCCCAACTCACTCACACACTGAAGCAGCCGTTCGGTACAATGGGACCTTGGCTCCTGGACACAATGGATGCCGCCAGAGCAGGACACCAGACTTCAATGGAGTCCATCTGAATCCCACGAAGGGATTCTCGGTCGACTTTTCATGCATGCAAACACACGCACCCAAACAAACTCTACTTCTGCTAATACCTGCCTAAGTGGATCTTAGGAGAGTGGTGAGAAACGGTCGCTTTGCCATTTGGCAAGTAGTATCGAGAGCCTGAGAAAACCGGTACGGGGCAGTGTCGTTAGCGTCCGTGTTCGGATGAATGGACGCTTAGGGTAAGGCTTCGGGTAAGTGTGTGGGCTAGGGTGAGGGAACGGGGACGCTGGAGGGGCCAGGTGAGGGGACGACAGAGGTGGAGGGGGAGAGGACGTGTCTGTCAGGGGACGGCCGAGGATTGGGGCAGGGTTAGGCTCAGGAACGGGGACGCTGGAGGGCCCAGGTGAGGGACGACAGAGGTGGAGGGTCAGAATACGTGTCTGTCAGGGGACGGCCGAGGATTGGGGCAGGTATTGGGGCAGAGATAATCTTAGGAATGGGGAGTGTGGAGGGTCCAGGTGAGGGGAAGACAGAGGTGGAGGGTCAGAGGACGTGTCAGGGGACGGCTTAGGATTGGGGTAGGGTTAGGCTCAGGAACGGGCACTGGGGAGGGTCCAGGTTAAGTGACGACAGAGGTTTCGGGTTAGAGGACGTGTCAGGGGACGGCTTAGGATTGGGGCAGGGATTGAGGCAGAGTTAATCTTAGGAATGGGGACTTTTGAGGGTCCAGGTGAGGGGACGACAGAGGTGTAGGGTTAGAGGACGAGTCAGGGGACGGCTTAGGAACGGGGACTGTTGGGGTTCCAGGTGAGGGGACGACAGAGGTGTAGGATTAGAGGACGTGTCAGGGACGGTTAGGATTGGGACAGGGTTACGCTTAGGAACAGGGAATGTGGAGAGTCCAGGTTAGGAGACGACAGAGGTGGAGGGTTAGAGTAAGTGTCTGTCAGGGGACGGCTTAGGAACGGGGACTGTGGAGGGTCCATGTTAGCGGACGACACAAGTGTAGGGTTAGAGTACGTGACGGGGAAGGCTTAGGATTGGGGTTGGGCTTAGGTACAGGGACTGTTGAGGTCCAGGTTAGGGGACGACAGAGTTGTAGGGTTGGAGTACGAGTCAGGGGACGGCTTAGGAACGGGGACTGTGGAGGGTCCAGGGTGAGGGGACGACAGAGGTGTAGGGTCAGAGGACGAGTCAGGGGACGGCTTAGGAACGGGGTCTCTTGAGGGTCCAGGTGAGGGGAGGACAGAGGTGTAGGGTCAGAGGACGAGTCAGGGGACGGCTTAGGAACGGGGACTATATAGGGTCCAGGTGAGGGGAGGACAGAGGTGTAGGGTCAGAGGACGTGTCAGGGGACGGCTCAGGAACGGGGAGTGTGGAGGGTCCAGGTGAGGGGACGACAGAGGGGTAGGGTCAGAGGACGAGTCAGGGGACGGCTCAGGAACGGGGACTATATAGGGTCCAGGTGAGGGGAGGACAGAGGTGTAGGGTCAGAGGACGTGTCAGGGGACGGCTTAGGATTGGGGCAGGGTTAGGCTCAGGAACGGGGAGTGTGGAGGGTCCAGATTACGGGTCGATAGAGTCGTAGGGTCAGAGGACGTGTCAGGGGACGGCTTAGGATTGGGGCAGGGATTGGGGCAGAGTTAGTCTTATGAACAGGGACTGCTGAGGGTCCAGGTGAGGGGAGGACAGAGATGTAGGGTTAGAGTATGTGTCAGAGGACGGCTTAGGATTGGGGCAGGGTTTGGGACAGTGTTAGTCGTAGGAACGGGGACTGTGGAGGGTCCAGGTGAGGGGACGACAGAGGGGTAGGGTCAGAGGACGTGTCAGGGGACGGCTCAGGAACGGGGACTGTGGAGGGCCCAGGTGAGGGGACGACAGAGTGTTTAGTCTTAGGGTTAGGGAACGGGGACGGTTTAGGTACGGGTTAGTGTTAGTGTACAGGTTAGGATTAGTTTTCTGGATCAGGGTAAGGGATAGGGTTAGGTTACAGTTAGGGAACGGCTATGGATTAGGGTCCAGGTTAGGGTAATGTGTTAGGGTCCAGATTAGGATTAGGGTATGTTTTGGGTCAGAGTTTTTTGGTTAGGTTTAGGGTTAAGGAACAGGTAAGGTTTCGGGTCCAGGTTAGGGGATGACAACTGAGTTCGGCTTCGAGTACTTGTTAGGGTACGGGTTAGTGTCAGTGTAAGGATTAGGGTACCGCGTAGGGTAAGGGTTAGGGAATGGGGTACGCTTTAGTGTACGACAACAGGTCAGGCATAGGGTACGTGTCAGGGTACAGATTAGTGTCAGCCTATGGGTTAGCGTAAGGTTTCGGGTTCTGGTTAGGATTAGGGTACAACAAGGGATTTGGGCTAGGGTACCTGTTAGGGGATGGGGTAGTATGAGTATATTGGTTAGGATGAGGAAGCAGGTTAGGGTAAGGACTTGGGTTAGGGTACAGGTTAGGTTGAGGGGACAGCTTAGGGTACGGGTTAGGGTTAGGGAACGGGTCTGGGTGACGGTACAGTAGAGGGTTCGACACCAGGTTCGTGTTGGTGTATGTGTTAGGTCCAGGTTAGCGTTAGTGTATGGGTTCAATTGAGGGTACGAGTGAGGGTTAGGGAATGGGTACGGGTTAGGGTATGGATCAGGATTAGGGTAAGGGTTAGGATTAGGTATAAGATTAGGGAACGAGGATGGTTTAGGGTACGAAAACGGATTCCGGTTAGGGTATGAGTTAGGGGACGGGTAAGTGTTAGTGGACGGTTTAGGCTTAGGGGACGGGTTAGGATGTGGATTAGGGTTAGGGATCGGGCTCGGTTTAGGGTACTGTTAGACTACGGGTTACTGGTAGTGTACGGGTTAGGGAACGGGTATGGTGTAGGGTAGAGTTTAGGGTACGCCAATGGGTTAGGATTAGGGTACGTTTTAGGCGACGGCTTAGTGTTAGTGTGTGGGTTAGGATTAGGGTTACGGTTAGGGAATGGGTCCGGTTTCAGGTACAGATGAGGGTATGGGCCAGTGTACTGGTTACGACTAGGATACCAGTTAGGGTAAGGGTTAGGGGACAGGTCAGGGTACGACAACAGGTTCTTTGGCTTTGAAGGGTTGGGATTAGGGTATGGGTTCGGATTAGGGAATGGGCAGAGTTTAGGGTACGGGTTCGTTGTGGTATACAGATGAGGATGAGTGCACGGGCAAGGGGTTAGGAATCGGGTTAGGCTTAGGGGACTTCTTCGGGTACAGATTAGCGTTAGTGTACGCTGAGGAGTAGGGTATGGTTCGGGGAAGGGTTCTAGTTAGGGTACGGCTTAGGGATCAGGCTTGGTTTAGGGTACATGTGAGTGTTAGTGTATGAATGAGTCTTAGGGTACAGGTTGCGGTAAGGATTAGGGTAAAGGGTGAGGATGAGGGGACGGGTATGGTGTAGGGTACGGTAGAGGGTACGACAACGGGTTCGGTACGGGGTTTAGGATGAGAGGAGGGGTTCGCGTAGGTTTGGGGGGGGGGGGGCGGCCCTTTGGCGAACATGCAAAGAACACACTGAAAGAACACTTTGGGCCTCGTGTTCTCTTACAGGTGTTGGACCCGAGTGCACTTTCACCTGAAGCTCAAGAAGAAATGGACACACTGGATCCTAATGCCCGGAGGGCTCACCGGAAAACAGGAGGCGATTTCCCTTACCTGTGCGGCAGTGCAGACGTGAATCTCTATGTACAGGTAGGTCCTAGGCTGGATCCCAGAGCACTTTGCACACAGAATCTGGTTCGAAACCTAAAGGGTTTCTTGATTTTCTGCTCGTCGAGGAAGAGAGCTCCAGAATGCTCTGTAGGAAGGAAGCATTGACTTGATACATTGCTCCACAGTAGTAACCTACAGGAGAATTCAAGCACATTAGAGCCACCTGAGGGACTCTCTGCCCACTATCCCTTTGCTGAGACAGAACCACAGGCCCCAACTCACTCACACACTGAAGCAGCCGTTCGGTACAATGGGACCTTGGCTCCTGGACACAATGGATGCCGCCAGAGCAGGACACCAGACTTCAATGGAGTCCATCTGAATCCCACGAAGGGATTCTCGGTCGACTTTTCATGCATGCAAACACACGCACCCAAACAAACTCTACTTCTGCTAATACCTGCCTAAGTGGATCTTAGGAGAGTGGTGAGAAACGGTCGCTTTGCCATTTGGCAAGTAGTATCGAGAGCCTGAGAAAACCGGTACGGGGCAGTGTCGTTAGCGTCCGTGTTCGGATGAATGGACGGCTTAGGGTAAGGCTTCGGGTAAGTGTGTGGGCTAGGGTGAGGGAACGGGGACGCTGGAGGGGCCAGGTGAGGGGACGACAGAGGTGGAGGGGGAGAGGACGTGTCTGTCAGGGGACGGCCGAGGATTGGGGCAGGGTTAGGCTCAGGAACGGGGACGCTGGAGGGCCCAGGTGAGGGGACGACAGAGGTGGAGGGTCAGAATACGTGTCTGTCAGGGGACGGCCGAGGATTGGGGCAGGTATTGGGCAGAGATAATCTTAGGAATGGGGAGTGTGGAGGGTCCAGGTGAGGGGAAGACAGAGGTGGAGGGTCAGAGGACGTGTCAGGGGACGGCTTAGGATTGGGGTAGGGTTAGGCTCAGGAACGGGCACTGTGGAGGGTCCAGGTTAATTGACGACAGAGGTTTCGGGTTAGAGGACGTGTCAGGGGACGGCTTAGGATTGGGGCAGGGATTGAGGCAGAGGTAATCTTAGGAATGGGGACTTTTGAGGGTCCAGGTGAGGGGAAGACAGAGGTGGAGGGTTAGAGGAAGTGTCAGGGGACGGCTTAGGAACAGGACTGTTGGGGTTCCAGGTGAGGGGACGACAGAGGTGTAGGATTAGAGGACGTGTCAGGGGACGGTTAGGATTGGGACAGGGTTACGCTTAGGAACAGGGAATGTGGAGAGTCCAGGTTAGGAGACGACAGAGGTGGAGGGTTAGAGTAAGTGTCTGTCAGGGGACGGCTTAGGAACGGGGACTGTGGAGGGTCCATGTTAGCGGACGACACAAGTGTAGGGTTAGAGTACGTGACGGGGAAGGCTTAGGATTGGGGTTGGGCTTAGGTACAGGGACTGTTGAGGTCCAGGTTAGGGGACGACAGAGTTGTAGGGTTGGAGTACGAGTCAGGGGACGGCTTAGGAACGGGGACTGTGGAGGGTCCAGGGTGAGGGGACGACAGAGGTGTAGGGTCAGAGTACGAGTCAGGGGACGGCTTAGGAACGGGGTCTCTTGAGGGTCCAGGTGAGGGGAGGACAGAGGTGTAGGGTCAGAGGACGAGTCAGGGGACGGCTTAGGAACGGGGACTATATAGGGTCCAGGTGAGGGGAGGACAGAGGTGTAGGGTCAGAGGACGTGTCAGGGGACGGCTCAGGAACGGGGAGTGTGGAGGGTCCAGGTGAGGGGACGACAGAGGGGTAGGGTCAGAGGACGAGTCAGGGGACGGCTCAGGAACGGGGACTATATAGGGTCCAGGTGAGGGGAGGACAGAGGTGTAGGGTCAGAGGACGTGTCAGGGGACGGCTTAGGATTGGGGCAGGGTTAGGCTCAGGAACGGGGAGTGTGGAGGGTCCAGATTACGGGTCGATAGAGTCGTAGGGTCAGAGGACGTGTCAGGTGAGGGGAGGATTGGGGCAGGGATTGGGGGAGTGTAAGAGGGAGGCTAGGGAGGTGAGGAGGAGATGGGTAGTGGGGAGGGCTTAGGAACGGGGACTGTGGAGGGTCCAGGTGAGGGGACGACAGAGGGGTAGGGTCAGAGGACGTGTCAGGGGAAGGCTCAGGAACGGGGACTGTGGAGGGTCCAGGTGAGCGACCGACAGAGGGGTAGGGTTAGAGGACGTGTCAGGGGACGGCTCAGGAACGGGGACTGTGAGAGGGCCCAGGTGAGGGGGACGACAGAGTGTTAGTCTTAGGGTTAGGGGACGGGGGGACGGTTTAGGGTACGGGTTAGTGTTAGGTGTACAGGTTAGGATTAGTTTCTGATCAGGGTAGGGATAGGGTTAGGGTTACAGTTAGGGAACGGCCTATGGATTAGGGTCCAGGTTAGGGGTATGTGTTAGGGTCCAGATTAGGATTAGGGTATGTTTTTGGTCATAGTTTTGGTTAGGTTTAGGTTAAGGGAACAGGTAAGGTTTCGGGTCCAGGTTAGGGGGATGACAACGAGTTCGGCTTCGAGACTTGTTAGGGTACGGGTTAGTGTCAGTGTAAGGATTAGGGTACCGCTTAGGGTAAGGGTTAGGGAGATGGGTAACGCTTTAGTGTACGACAACAGGTCAGGCATAGGGTACGTGTCAGGTACAGATTAGTGTCAGCCTATGGGTTAGCGTAAGGTTTCGGGTTCTGGTTAGGATTAGGGTACAACAAGGGATTTGGGCTAGGGTACCTGTTAGGGGATGGGGTAGTATGAGTATATTGGTTAGGATGAGGAAGCAGGTTAGGGTAAGGACTTGGGTTAGGGTACAGGTTAGGTTGAGGGACAGCTTAGGGTACGGGTTAGGGTTAGGGAACGGGTCTGGTGACGGTACAGTAGAGGGTTCGACACCAGGTTCGTGTTGGTGTATGTGTTAGGTCCAGGTTAAGCGTTAGTGTATGGGTTCAATTGAGGGTACGAGTGAGGGTTAGGGAATGGGTACGGGTTAGGGTATGGATCAGGATTAGTGGTAAGGGTTAGGATTAGGTATAGATTAGGGAACGAGGATGGTTTAGGGTACGAAAACGGATTCCGGTTAGGGTATGAGTTAGGGGACGGGTAAGTGTTAGTGGACGGTTTAGGCTTAGGGGACGGGTTAGGATGTGGATTAGGGTAGGGATCGGGCTCGGTTTAGGGTACTGTTAGACTACGGGTTACTGGTAGTGTAGCGGGTTAGGGAACGGGTTATGGTGTAGGGTAGAGTTTAGGGTACGCCAATGGGTTAGGATTAGGGTACGTTTTAGGCTACGGCTTAGTGTTAGTGTGTGGGTTAGGATTAGGGTTACGGTTAGGGAATGGGTCCGGTTTCAGGTACAGATGAGGGTATGGGCCAGTGTACTGGTTACGACTAGGATACCAGTTAGGGTAAGGGTTAGGGGACAGGTCAGGGTACGACAACAGGTTCTTTGGCTTTGAAGGGTTGGGATTAGGGTATGGGTTCGGATTAGGGAATGGGCAGAGTTTAGGGTACGGGTTCGTTGTGGTATACAGATGAGGATGAGTGCACGGGCAGGGTTAGGAATCGGGTTAGGCTTAGGGGACTTCTTCGGGTACAGATTAGCGTTAGTGGTACGGCTGAGGAGTAGGGTAGGGTTCGGGGAAGGGTTCTAGTTAGGGTACGGCTTAGGGATCAGGCCTTGGTTTAGGGTACATGTGAGTGTTAGTGTATGAATGAGTCTTAGGGTACAGGTTGCGGTAAGGATTAGGGTAAGGGTGAGGATGAGGGGACGGGTATGGTGTAGGGTACGGTTGAGGGTACGACAACGGGTTCGGGTACGGGTTAGGATGAGAGGAGGGGTTAGCGTAAGGTTTGGGCGGGGGGGCGGCCCTTTGGCGAACATGCAAAGAACACACTGAAAGAACACTTTGGGCCTCGTGTTCTCTTACAGGTGTTGGACCCGAGTGCACTTTCACCTGAAGCTCAAGAAGAAATGGACACACTGGATCCTAATGCCCGGAGGGCTCACCGGAAAACAGGAGGCGATTTCCCTTACCTGTGCGGCAGTGCAGACGTGAATCTCTATGTACAGGTAGGTCCTAGGCTGGATCCCAGAGCACTTTGCACACAGAATCTGGTTCGAAACCTAAAGGGTTTCTTGATTTTCTGCTCGTCGAGGAAGAGAGCTCCAGATGCTCTGTAGGGAAGGAAGCATTGACTTGATACATTGCTCCACAGTAGTAACCTACAGGAGAATTCAAGCACATTAGAGCCACCTGAGGGACTCTCTGCCCACTATCCCTTTGCTGAGACAGAACCACAGGCCCCAACTCACTCACACACTGAAGCAGCCGTTCGGTACAATGGGACCTTGGCTCCTGGACACAATGGATGCCGCCAGAGCAGGACACCAGACTTCAATGGAGTCCATCTGAATCCCACGAAGGGATTCTCGGTCGACTTTTCATGCATGCAAACACACGCACCCAAACAAACTCTACTTCTGCTAATACCTGCCTAAGTGGATCTTAGGAGAGTGGTGAGAAACGGTCGCTTTGCCATTTGGCAAGTAGTATCGAGAGCCTGAGACAACCGGTACGGGGCAGTGTCGTTAGCGTCCGTGTTCGGATGAATGGACGGCTTAGGGTAGGCTTCGGGTAAGTGTGTGGGCTAGGGTGAGGGAACGGGGACGCTGGAGGGGGGCCAGGTGAGGGGACGACAGAGGTGGAGGGGGAGAGGACGTGTCTGTCAGGGGACGGCCGAGGATTGGGGCAGGGTTAGGCTCAGGAACGGGGACGCTGGAGGGCCCAGGTGAGGGGACGACAGAGGTGGAGGGGTCAGAATACGTGTCTGTCAGGGGACGGCCGAGGATTGGGGCAGGTATTGGGGCAGAGATAATCTTAGGAATGGGGAGTGTGGAGGGTCCAGGTGAGGGGAAGACAGAGGGGGAGGGTCAGAGGACGTGTCAGGGGACGGCTTAGGATTGGGGTAGGGTTAGGCTCAGGAACGGGCCCTGTGGAGGTCCAGGTTAAGTGACGACAGAGGTTTCGGGTAGAGGAACGTGTCAGGGGGACGGCTTAGGATTGGGCAGGGATTGAGGCAGAGTTAATCTTAGGAATGGGGACTTTTGAGGGTCCAGGTGAGGGAAGACAGAGGTGGAGGGTTAGAGGACGTGTCAGGGACGGCTTAGGAACAGGGACTGTTTGGGGTTCCAGGTGAGGGGACGACAGAGGTGTAGGATTAGAGGACGTGTCAGGGGACGGTTAGGGATTGGGACAGGGTTACGCTTAGGAACAGGGAATGTGGAGAGTCCAGGTTAGGAGACGACAGAGGTGGAGGTTCGAGTAAGTGTCTGTCAGGGGACGGGCTTAGGAACGGGGACTGTGGAGGGTCCATGTTAGCGGACGACACAAGTGTAGGGTTAGAGTACGTGACGGGGAAGGCTTAGGATTGGGGTTGGGCTTAGGTACAGGGACTGTTGAGGTCCAGGTTAGGGGACGACAGAGTTGTAGGGTTGGAGTACGAGTCAGGGGACGGCTTAGGAACGGGGACTGTGGAGGGTCCAGGGTGAGGGGACGACAGAGGTGTAGGGTCAGAGTACGAGTCAGGGGACGGCTTAGGGACGGGGTCTCTTGAGGGTCCAGGTGAGGGGAGGACAGAGGTGTAGGGTCAGAGGACGAGTCAGGGGACGGCTTAGGAACGGGGACTGTGGAGGGTCCAGGGTGAGGGGAGGACAGAGGTGTAGGGTCAGAGGACGTGTCAGGGGACGCTCAGGAACGGGGAGATGTGGGAGGGTCCAGGTGGAGGGGACGACAGAGGGTAGGGTCAGAGGAAGAGTCAGGGGACGGCTTAGGGACGGGACTATATAGGGGTCCAGGGTGAGGGGAGGACAGAGGTGTAGGGTCAGAGGACGTGTCAGGGGACGGCTTAGGAATTGGGTGCAGGGTTAGGGCTCGGAACGGGGAGTGTGGAGGGTCCAGATTACGGTCGATAGGAGTCGTAGGGTCAGAGGACGTGTCAGGGGGACGGCTTAGGATTGGGCAGGGATTGGGGCAGAGTATTCTTATGAACAGGGGACTGCTGAGGGTCCCAGGTGAGGGGAGGACAAGATGTAGGGTTTAGAGTATGTGTCAGAGAGACGGCTTAGGATTGGGGCAGGGTTTTGGGACAGAGTTAGTCGTAGGAACGGGGACTGTGGAGGGTCCAGGTGAGGGGACGACAGAGGGGTAGGGTCAGAGGACGTGTCAGGGGAAGGCTCAGGAACGGGGACTGTGGAGGGTCCAGGTGAGCGGACGACAGAGGGGTAGGGTTAGAGGACGTGTCAGGGGACGGCTCAGGAACGGGGGACTGTGGAGGGCCCAGGTGAGGGGACGACAGAGTGTTAGTCTTAGGGTTAGGGAACGGGGAACGGTTTAGGGTAACGGGTTAGTGTTAGTGTACAGGTTAGGATTAGTTTCTGGATCAGGGTAAGGGATAGGGGTTAGGGTTACAGTTAGGGAACGGCTATGGATTAGGGTCCAGGTTAGGGTATGTGTTAGGGTCCAGATTAGGATTAGGGTATGTTTTGGGTCAGAGTTTTTGGTTAGGTTTAGGGTTAAGGAACAGGTAAGGTTTCGGGTCCAGGTTAGGGGATGACAACGAGTTCGGCTTCGAGTACTTGTTAGGGTACGGGTTAGTGTCAGTGTAAGGATTAGGGTACCGCTTAGGGTAAGGGTTAGGGAATGGGTACGCTTTAGTGTACGACAACAGGTCAGGCATAGGGTACGTGTCAGGGTACAGATTAGTGTCAGCCTATGGGTTAGCGTAAGGTTTCGGGTTCTGGTTAGGATTAGGGTACAACAAGGGATTTGGGCTAGGGTACCTGTTAGGGGATGGGGTAGTATGAGTATATTGGTTAGGATGAGGAAGCAGGTTAGGGTAAGGACTTGGGTTAGGGTAGCAGGTTAGGTTGAGGGGACAGCTTAGGGTACGGGTTAGGGTTAGGGGAACGGGTCTGGTGACGGTACAGTAGAGGGTTCGACACCAGGTTCGTGTTGGTGGTATGTGTTAGGTCCAGGTTAGCGTTAGTGTATGGGTTCAATTGAGGGTACGAGTGAGGGTTAGGGAATGGGTACGGGTTGGGTATGGATCAGGATTAGGGTAAGGGTTAGGATTAGGTATAAGATTAGGGAACGAGGATGGTTTAGGGTACGAAAACGGATTCCGGTTAGGGTATGAGTTAGGGGACGGGTAAGTGTTAGTGGACGGTTTAGGCTTAGGGGGACGGGTTAGGATGTGGATTAGGGTTAGGGATCGGGCTCGGTTTAGGGTACTGTTAGACTACGGGTTACTGGTAGTGTACGGGTTAGGGAACGGGTATGGTGTAGGGTAGAGTTTAGGGTACGCCAATGGGTTAGGATTAGGGTACGGTTTTAGGCTACGGCTTAGTGTTAGTGTGTGGGTTAGGATTAGGGTTACGGTTAGGGAATGGGTCCGGTTTCAGGTACAGATGAGGGTATGGGCCAGTGTACTGGTTACGACTAGGATACCAGTTAGGGTAAGGGTTAGGGGACAGGTCAGGGTACGACAACAGGTTCTTTGGCTTTGAAGGGTTGGGATTAGGGTATGGGTTCGGATTAGGGAATGGGCAGAGTTTAGGGTACGGGTTCGTTGTGGTATACAGATGAGGATGAGTGCACGGGCAAGGGTTAGGAATCGGGTTAGGCTTAGGGGACTTCTTCGGGTACAGATTAGCGTTAGTGTACGGCTGAGGAGTAGGGTATGGTTCGGGGAAGGGTTCTAGTTAGGGTACGGCTTAGGGATCAGGCTTGGTTTAGGGTACATGTGAGTGTTAGTGTATGAATGAGTCTTAGGGTACAGGTTGCGGTAAGGATTAGGGTAAGGGTGAGGATGAGGGGACGGGTATGGTGTAGGGTACGGTTGAGGGTACGACAACGGGTTCGGGTACGGGTTAGGATGAGAGGAGGGGTTAGCGTAAGGTTTGGGCGGGGGGGCGGCCCTTGGGCGAACATGCAAAGAACACACTGAAAGAACACTTTGGGCCTCGTGTTCTCTTACAGGTGTTGGACCCGAGTGCACTTTCACCTGAAGCTCAAGAAGAAATGGACACACTGGATCCTAATGCCCGGAGGGCTCACCGGAAAACAGGAGGCGATTTCCCTTACCTGTGCGGCAGTGCAGACGTGAATCTCTATGTACAGGTAGGTCCTAGGCTGGATCCCAGAGCACTTTGCACACAGAATCTGGTTCGAAACCTAAAGGGTTTCTTGATTTTCTGCTCGTCGAGAAGAGAGCTCCAGAATGCTCTGTAGGAAGGAAGCATTGACTTGATACATTGCTCCACAGTAGTAACCTACAGGAGAATTCAAGCACATTAGAGCCACCTGAGGGACTCTCTGCCCACTATCCCTTTGCTGAGACAGAACCACAGGCCCCAACTCACTCACACACTGAAGCAGCCGTTCGGTACAATGGGACCTTGGCTCCTGGACACAATGGATGCCGCCAGAGCAGGACACCAGACTTCAATGGAGTCCATCTGAATCCCACGAAGGGATTCTCGGTCGACTTTTCATGCATGCAAACACACGCACCCAAACAAACTCTACTTCTGCTAATACCTGCCTAAGTGGATCTTAGGAGAGTGGTGAGAAACGGTCGCTTTGCCATTTGGCAAGTAGTATCGAGAGCCTGAGAAAACCGTACGGGGCAGTGTCGTTAGCGGTCCGTTGTTCGGATGAATGGACGGCTTAGGGTAAGGCTTCGGGTAAGTGTGTGGGCTAGGGTGAGGGAACGGGGACGCTGGAGGGGCCAGGTGAGGGGACGACAGAGGTGGAGGGGGAGAGGACGTGTCTGTCAGGGGACGGCCGAGGATTGGGGCAGGGTTAGGCTCAGGAACGGGGACGCTGGAGGGCCAGGTGAGGGGACGACAGAGGTGGAGGGTCAGAAGTACGTGTCTGTCAGGGGACGGCCGAGGATTGGGGCAGGTATTGGGGCAGAGATAATCTTAGGAATGGGGAGTGTGGAGGGTCCAGGTGAGGGGAAGACAGAGGTGGAGGGTCAGAGGACGTGTCAGGGGACGGCTTAGGATTGGGGTAGGGTTAGGCTCAGGAACGGGCACTGGGGAGGGTCCAGGTTAAGTGACGACAGAGGTTTCAGGTTAGAGGACGTGTCAGGGGACGGCTTAGATTGGGGCAGGGATTGAGGCAGAGTTAATCTTAGGAATGGGGGACTTTTGAGGGTCCAGGTGAGGGGAAGACAGAGGTGGAGGGTTAGAGGACGTGTCAGGGGACGGCTTAGGAACAGGGACTGTTGGGGTTCCAGGTGAGGGGACGACAGAGGTGTAGGATTAGAGGACGTGTCAGGGGACGGTTAGGATTGGGACAGGGTTAGGCTTAGGAACAGGGAAGTGGAGAGTCCAGGTTAGGAGACGACAGAGGTGGAGGGTTAGAGTAAGTGTCTGTCAGGGGACGGCTTAGGAACTGGGGACTGGTGGAGGGTCCATGTTAGCGACGACACAAGTGTAGGGTTAGAGTACGTGACGGGGAAGGCTTAGGATTGGGGTTGGGCTTAGGTACAGGGACTGTTAGGGTCCAGGTTAGGGGACGACAGAGTTGTAGGGTTGGAGTACGAGTCAGGGGACGGCTTAGGAACGGGGACTGTGGAGGGTCCAGGGTGAGGGGACGACAGAGGTGTAGGGTCAGAGGACGAGTCAGGGGACGGCTTAGGAACGGGGTCTCTTGAGGGTCCAGGTGAGGGGAGGACAGAGGTGTAGGGTCAGAGGACGTGTCAGGGGACGGCTCAGGAACGGGGAGTGTGGAGGGTCCAGGTGAGGGGACGACAGAGGGGTAGGGTCAGAGGACGAGTCAGGGGACGGCTCAGGAACGGGGACTATATAGGGTCCAGGTGAGGGGAGGACAGAGGTGTAGGGTCAGAGGACGTGTCAGGGGACGCCTTAGGATTGGGGCAGGGTTAGGCTCAGGAACGGGGAGTGTGGAGGGTCCAGATTACGGGTCGATAGAGTCGTAGGGTCAGAGGACGTGTCAGGGGACGGCTTAGGATTGGGGCAGGGATTGGGGCAGAGTTAGTCTTATGAACAGGGACTGCTGAGGGTCCAGGTGAGGGGAGGACAGAGATGTAGGGTTAGAGTATGTGTCAGAGGACGGCTTAGGATTGGGGCAGGGTTGGGACAGTGTTAGTCGTAGGAACGGGGACTGTGGAGGGTCCAGGTGAGGGGACGACAGAGGGGTAGGGTCAGAGGACGTGTCAGGGGAAGGCTCAGGAACGGGGACTGTGGAGGGTCCAGGGTGAGGGGACGACAGAGGGGTAGGGTTAGAGGACGTGTCAGGGGACGGCTCAGGAACGGGGACTGTGGAGGGCCCAGGTGAGGGGACGACAGAGTGTTAGTCTTAGGGTTAGGGAACGGGGACGGTTTAGGGTACGGGTTAGTGTTAGTGTACAGGTTAGGATTAGTTTCTGGATCAGGGTAAGGGATAGGGTTAGGGTTACAGTTAGGGAACGGCTATGGATTAGGGTCCAGGTTAGGGTATGTGTTAGGGTCCAGATTAGGATTAGGGTATGTTTTGGGTCAGAGTTTTTGGTTGGTTTAGGGTTAAGGAACAGGTAAGGTTTCGGGTCCAGGTTAGGGGATGACAAACGAGTTCGGCTTCGAGTACTTGTTAGGGTACGGGTTAGTGTCAGTGTAAGGATTAGGGTACCGCTTAGGGTAAGGGTTAGGGAATGGGTACGCTTTAGTGTACGACAACAGGTCAGGCATAGGGTACGTGTCAAGGGTACAGATTAGTGTCAGCCCTATGGGTTAGCGTAAGGTTTCGGGTTCTGGTTAGGATTAGGGTACAACAAGGGATTTGGGCTAGGGTACCTGTTAGGGGATGGGGTAGTATGAGTATATTGGTTAGGATGAGGAAGCAGGTTAGGGTAAGGACTTGGGTTAGGGTACAGGTTAGGTTGAGGGGACAGCTTAGGGTACGGGTTAGGGTTAGGGAACGGGTCTGGGTGACGGTACAGTAGAGGGTTCGACACCAGGTTCGTGTTGGTGTATGTGTTAGGTCCAGGTTAGCGTTAGTGTATGGGTTCAATTGAGGGTACGAGTGAGGGTTAGGGAATGGGTACGGGTTAGGGTATGGATCAGGATTAGGGTAAGGGTTAGGATTAGGTATAAGATTAGGGAACGAGGATGGTTTAGGGTACGAAAACGGATTCCGGTTAGGGTATGAGTTAGGGGACGGGTAAGTGTTAGTGGACGGTTTAGGCTTAGGGGACGGGTTAGGATGTGGATTAGGGTTAGGGATCGGGCTCGGTTTAGGGTACTGTTAGACTACGGGTTACTGGTAGTGTACGGGTTAGGGAACGGGTATGGTGTAGGGTAGAGTTTAGGGTACGCCAATGGGTTAGGATTAGGGTACGTTTTAGGCTACGGCTTAGTGTTAGTGTGTGGGTTAGGATTAGGGTTACGGTTAGGGAATGGGTCCGGTTTCAGGTACAGATGAGGGTATGGGCCAGTGTACTGGTTACGACTAGGATACCAGTTAGGGTAAGGTTAGGGGACAGGTCAGGGTACGACAACAGGTTCTTTGGCTTTGAAGGGTTGGGATTAGGGTATGGGTTCGGATTAGGGAATTGGGCAGAGTTTAGGGTACGGGTTCGTTGTGGTATACAGATGAGGATGAGTGCACGGGCAAGGGTTAGGAATCGGGTTAGGCTTAGGGGACTTCTTCGGGTACAGATTAGCGTTAGTGTACGGCTGAGGAGTAGGGTATGGTTCGGGGAAGGGTTCTAGTTAGGGTACGGCTTAGGGATCAGGCTTGGTTTAGGGTACATGTGAGTGTAGTGTATGAATGAGTCTTAGGGTACAGGTTGCGGTAAAGGATTAGGGTAAGGGTGAGGATGAGGGGGACGGGTATGGTGTTGGGTACGGTTGAGGGTACGACAACGGGTTCGGGTACGGGTTAGGATGAGAGGAGGGGTTAGCGTAAGGTTTGGGCGGGGGGGCGGCCCTTTGGCGAACATGCAAAGAACACACTGAAAGAACACTTTGGGCCTCGTGTTCTCTTACAGGTGTTGGACCCGAGTGCACTTTCACCTGAAGCTCAAGAAGAAATGGACACACTGGATCCTAATGCCCGGAGGGCTCACCGGAAAACAGGAGGCGATTTCCCTTACCTGTGCGGCAGTGCAGACGTGAATCTCTATGTACAGGTAGGTCCTAGGCTGGATCCCAGAGCACTTTGCACACAGAATCTGGTTCGAAACCTAAAGGGTTTCTTGATTTTCTGCTCGTCGAGGAAGAGAGCTCCAGAATGCTCTGTAGGAAGGAAGCATTGACTTGATACATTGCTCCACAGTAGTAACCTACAGGAGAATTCAAGCACATTAGAGCCACCTGAGGGACTCTCTGCCCACTATCCCTTTGCTGAGACAGAACCACAGGCCCCAACTCACTCACACACTGAAGCAGCCGTTCGGTACAATGGGACCTTGGCTCCTGGACACAATGGATGCCGCCAGAGCAGGACACCAGACTTCAATGGAGTCCATCTGAATCCCACGAAGGGATTCTCGGTCGACTTTTCATGCATGCAAACACACGCACCCAAACAAACTCTACTTCTGCTAATACCTGCCTAAGTGGATCTTAGGAGAGTGGTGAGAAACGGTCGCTTTGCCATTTGGCAAGTAGTATCGAGAGCCTGAGAAAACCGGTACGGGGCAGTGTCGTTAGCGTCCGTGTTCGGATGAATGGACGGCTTAGGGTAAGGCTTCGGGTAAGTGTTGGGCTAGGGTGAGGGAACGGGGACGCTGGAGGGGCCAGGTGAGGGGACGACAGAGGTGGAGGGGGAGAGGACGTGTCTGTCAGGGGACGGCCGAGGATTGGGGCAGGGTTAGGCTCAGGAACGGGGACGCTGGAGGGCCCAGGTGAGGGGACGACAGAGGTGGAGGGTCAGAATACGTGTCTGTCAGGGGACGGCCGAGGATTGGGGCAGGTATTGGGGCAGAGATAATCTTAGGAATGGGGAGTGTGGAGGGTCCAGGTGAGGGGAAGACAGAGGTGGAGGGTCAGAGGACGTGTCAGGGGACGGCTTAGGATTGGGGTAGGGTTAGGCTCAGGAACGGGCACTGGGGAGGGTCCAGGTTAAGTGACGACAGAGGTTTCGGGTTAGAGGACCTGTCAGGGGACGGCTTAGGATTGGGGCAGGGATTGAGGCAGAGTTAATCTTAGGAATGGGGACTTTGAGGGTCCAGGTGAGGGGAAGACAGAGGTGGAGGGTTAGAGGACGTGTCAGGGGACGGCTTAGGAACAGGGACTGTTGGGGTTCCAGGTGAGGGGACGACAGAGGTGTAGGATTAGAGGACGTGTCAGGGGACGGTTAGGATTGGGACAGGGTTACGCTTAGGAACAGGGAATGTGGAGAGTCCAGGTTAGGAGACGACAGAGGTGGAGGGTTAGAGTAAGTGTCTGTCAGGGGACGGCTTAGGAACGGGGACTGTGGAGGGTCCATGTTAGCGGACGACACAAGTGTAGGGTTAGAGTACGTGACGGGGAAGGCTTAGGATTGGGGTTGGGCTTAGGTACAGGGACTGTTGAGGTCCAGGTTAGGGGACGACAGAGTTGTAGGGTTGGAGTACGAGTCAGGGGACGGCTTAGGAACGGGGACTGTGGAGGGTCCAGGGTGAGGGGACGACAGAGGTGTAGGGTCAGAGGACGAGTCAGGGGACGGCTCAGGAACGGGGTCTCTTGAGGGTCCAGGTGAGGGGACGACAGAGGGGTAGGGTCAGAGGACGAGTCAGGGGACGGCTTAGGAACGGGGACTATATAGGGTCCAGGTGAGGGGAGGACAGAGGTGTAGGGTCAGAGGACGTGTCAGGGGACGGCTCAGGAACGGGGAGTGTGGAGGGTCCAGGTGAGGGGACGACAGAGGGGTAGGGTCAGAGGACGAGTCAGGGGACGGCTCAGGAACGGGGACTATATAGGGTCCAGGTGAGGGGAGGACAGAGGTGTAGGGTCAGAGGACGTGTCAGGGGACGGCTTAGGATTGGGGCAGGGTTAGGCTCAGGAACGGGGAGTGTGGAGGGTCCAGATTACGGGTCGATAGAGTCGTAGGGTCAGAGGACGTGTCAGGGGACGGCTTAGGATTGGGGCAGGGATTGGGGCAGAGTTAGTCTTATGAACAGGGACTGCTGAGGGTCCAGGTGAGGGGAGGACAGAGATGTAGGGTTAGAGTATGTGTCAGAGGACGGCTTAGGATTGGGGCAGGGTTTGGGACAGTGTTAGTCGTAGGAACGGGGACTGTGGAGGGTCCAGGTGAGGGGACGACAGAGGGGTAGGGTCAGAGGACGTGTCAGGGGAAGGCTCAGGAACGGGGACTGTGGAGGGTCCAGGTGAGCGGACGACAGAGGGGTAGGGTTAGAGGACGTGTCAGGGGACGGCTCAGGAACGGGGACTGTGGAGGGCCCAGGTGAGGGGACGACAGAGTGTTAGTCTTAGGGTTAGGGAACGGGGACGGTTTAGGGTACGGGTTAGTGTTAGTGTACAGGTTAGGATTAGTTTCTGGATCAGGGTAAGGGATAGGGTTAGGGTTACAGTTAGGGAACGGCTATGGATTAGGGTCCAGGTTAGGGTATGTGTTAGGGTCCAGATTAGGATTAGGGTATGTTTTGGGTCAGAGTTTTTGGTTAGGTTTAGGGTTAAGGAACAGGTAAGGTTTCGGGTCCAGGTTAGGGGATGACAACGAGTTCGGCTTCGAGTACTTGTTAGGGTACGGGTTAGTGTCAGTGTAAGGATTAGGGTACCGCTTAGGGTAAGGGTTAGGGAATGGGTACGCTTTAGTGTACGACAACAGGTCAGGCATAGGGTACGTGTCAGGGTACAGATTAGTGTCAGCCTATGGGTTAGCGTAAGGTTTCGGGTTCTGGTTAGGATTAGGGTACAACAAGGGATTTGGGCTAGGGTACCTGTTAGGGGATGGGGTAGTATGAGTATATTGGTTAGGATGAGGAAGCAGGTTAGGGTAAGGACTTGGGTTAGGGTACAGGTTAGGTTGAGGGGACAGCTTAGGGTACGGGGTTAGGGTTAGGGAACGGGTCTGGGTGACGGTACAGTAGAGGGTTCGACACCAGGTTCGTGTTGGTGTATGTGTTAGGTCCAGGTTAGCGTTAGTGTATGGGTTCAATTGAGGGTACGAGTGAGGGTTAGGGAATGGGTACGGGTTAGGGTATGGATCAGGATTAGGGTAAGGGTTAGGATTAGGTATAAGATTAGGGAACGAGGATGGTTTAGGGTACGAAACGGATTCCGGTTAGGGTATGAGTTAGGGGACGGGTAAGTGTTAGTGGACGGTTTAGGCTTAGGGGACGGGTTAGGATGTGGATTAGGGTTAGGGATCGGGCCTCGGTTTAGGGTACTGTTAGACTACGGGTTACTGGTAGTGTACGGGTTAGGGAACGGGTATGGTGTAGGGTAGAGTTTAGGGTACGCCAATGGGTTAGGATTAGGGTACGTTTTAGGCTACGGCTTAGTGTTAGTGTGTGGGTTAGGATTAGGGTTACGGTTAGGGAATGGGTCCGGTTTCAGGTACAGATGAGGGTATGGGCCAGTGTACTGGTTACGACTAGGATACCAGTTAGGGTAAGGGTTAGGGGACAGGTCAGGGTACGACAACAGGTTCTTTGGCTTTGAAGGGTTGGGATTAGGGTATGGGTTCGGATTAGGGAATGGGCAGAGTTTAGGGTACGGGTTCGTTGTGGTATACAGATGAGGATGAGTGCACGGGCAAGGGTTAGGAATCGGGTTAGGCTTAGGGGACTTCTTCGGGTACAGATTAGCGTTAGTGTACGGCTGAGGAGTAGGGTATGGTTCGGGGAAGGGTTCTAGTTAGGGTACGGCTTAGGGATCAGGCTTGGTTTAGGGTACATGTGAGTGTTAGTGTATGAATGAGTCTTAGGGTACAGGTTGCGGTAAGGATTAGGGTAAGGGTGAGGATGAGGGGACGGGTATGGTGTAGGGTACGGTTGAGGGTACGACAACGGGTTCGGGTACGGGTTAGGATGAGAGGAGGGGTTAGCGTAAGGTTTGGGCGGGGGGGCGGCCCTTGGCGAACATGCAAAGAACACACTGAAAGAACACTTTGGGCCTCGTGTTCTCTTACAGGTGTTGGACCCGAGTGCACTTTCACCTGAAGCTCAAGAAGAAATGGACACACTGGATCCTAATGCCCGGAGGGCTCACCGGAAAACAGGAGGCGATTTCCCTTACCTGTGCGGCAGTGCAGACGTGAATCTCTATGTACAGGTAGGTCCTAGGGCTGGATCCCAGAGCACTTTGCACACAGAATCTGGTTCGAAACCTAAAGGGTTTCTTGATTTCTGCTCGTCGAGGAAGAGAGCTCCAGAATGCTCTGTAGGAAGGAAGCATTGACTTGATACATTGCTCCACAGTAGTAACCTACAGGAGAATTCAAGCACATTAGAGCCACCTGAGGGACTCTCTGCCCACTATCCCTTTGCTGAGACAGAACCACAGGCCCCAACTCACTCACACACTGAAGCAGCCGTTCGGTACAATGGGACCTTGGCTCCTGGACACAATGGATGCCGCCAGAGCAGGACACCAGACTTCAATGGAGTCCATCTGAATCCCACGAAGGGATTCTCGGTCGACTTTTCATGCATGCAAACACACGCACCCAAACAAACTCTACTTCTGCTAATACCTGCCTAAGTGGATCTTAGGAGAGTGGTGAGAAACGGTCGCTTTGCCATTTGGCAAGTAGTATCGAGAGCCTGAGAAAACCGGTACGGGGCAGTGTCGTTAGCGTCCGTGTTCGGATGAATGGACGGCTTAGGGTAAGGCTTCGGGTAAGTGTGTGGGCTAGGGTGAGGGAACGGGGACGCTGGAGGGGCCAGGTGAGGGGACGACAGAGGTGGAGGGGGAGAGGACGTGTCTGTCAGGGGACGGCCGAGGATTGGGGCAGGGTTAGGCTCAGGAACGGGGACGCTGGAGGGCCCAGGTGAGGGGACGACAGAGGTGGAGGGTCAGAATACGTGTCTGTCAGGGGACGGCCGAGGATTGGGGCAGGGATTGGGGCAGAGATAATCTTAGGAATGGGGAGTGTGGAGGGTCCAGGTGAGGGGAAGACAGAGGTGGAGGGTCAGAGGACGTGTCAGGGGACGGCTTAGGATTGGGGTAGGGTTAGGCTCAGGAACGGGCACTGTGGAGGGTCCAGGTTAAGTGACGACAGAGGTTTCGGGTTAGAGGACGTGTCAGGGGGACGGCTTAGGATTGGGGCAGGGATTGAGGCAGAGTTAATCTTAGGAATGGGGACTTTTGAGGGTCCAGGTGAGGGGAAGACAGAGGTGGAGGGTTAGAGGACGTGTCAGGGGACGGCTTAGGAACAGGGACTGTTGGGGTTCCAGGTGAGGGGACGACAGAGGTGGAGGATTAGAGGACGTGTCAGGGGACGGTTAGGATTGGGACAGGGTTACGCTTAGGAACAGGGAATGTGGAGAGTCCAGGTTAGGAGACGACAGAGGTGGAGGGTTAGAGTAAGTGTCTGTCAGGGGACGGCTTAGGAACGGGGACTGTGGAGGGTCCATGTTAGCGGACGACACAAGTGTAGGGTTAGAGTACGTGACGGGGAAGGCTTAGGATTGGGGTTGGGCTTAGGTACAGGGACTGTTGAGGTCCAGGTTAGGGGACGACAGAGTTGTAGGGTTGGAGTACGAGTCAGGGGACGGCTTAGGAACGGGGACTGTGGAGGGTCCAGGGTGAGGGGACGACAGAGGTGTAGGGTCAGAGGACGAGTCAGGGGACGGCTTAGGAACGGGGTCTCTTGAGGGTCCAGGTGAGGGGAGGACAGAGGTGTAGGGTCAGAGGACGAGTCAGGGGACGGCTTAGGAACGGGGACTATATAGGGTCCAGGTGAGGGGAGGACAGAGGTGTAGGGTCAGAGGACGTGTCAGGGGACGGCTCAGGAACGGGGACTGTGGAGGGTCCAGGTGAGGGGACGACAGAGGGGTAGGGTCAGAGGACGAGTCAGGGGACGGCTTAGGAACGGGGACTATATAGGGTCCAGGTGAGGGGAGGACAGAGGTGTAGGGTCAGAGGACGTGTCAGGGGACGGCTTAGGATTGGGGCAGGGTTAGGCTCAGGAACGGGGAGTGTGGAGGGTCCAGATTACGGGTCGATAGAGTCGTAGGGTCAGAGGACGTGTCAGGGGACGGCTTAGGATTGGGGCAGGGATTGGGGCAGAGTTAGTCTTATGAACAGGGACTGCTGAGGGTCCAGGTGAGGGGAGGACAGAGATGTAGGGTTAGAGTATGTGTCAGAGGACGGCTTAGGATTGGGGCAGGGTTTGGGACAGTGTTAGTCGTAGGAACGGGGACTGTGGAGGGTCCAGGTGAGGGGACGACAGAGGGGTAGGGTCAGAGGACGTGTCAGGGGAAGGCTCAGGAACGGGGACTGTGGAGGGTCCAGGTGAGCGGACGACAGAGGGTAGGGTTAGAGGACGTGTCAGGGGACGGCTCAGGACGGGGACTGTGGAGGGCCCAGGTGAGGGGACGACAGAGTGTTAGTCTTAGGGTTAGGGAACGGGGACGGTTTAGGGTACGGGTTAGTGTTAGTGTACAGGTTAGGATTAGTTTCTGGATCAGGGTAAGGGATAGGGTTAGGGTTACAGTTAGGGAACGGCTATGGATTAGGGTCCAGGTTAGGGTATGTGTTAGGGTCCAGATTAGGATTAGGGTATGTTTTGGGTCAGAGTTTTTGGTTAGGTTTAGGGTTAAGGAACAGGTAAGGTTTCGGGTCCAGGTTAGGGGATGACAACGAGTTCGGCTTCGAGTACTTGTTAGGGTACGGGTTAGTGTCAGTGTAAGGATTAGGGTACCGCTTAGGGTAAGGGTTAGGGAATGGGTACGCTTTAGTGTACGACAACAGGTCAGGCATAGGGTACGTGTCAGGGTACAGATTAGTGTCAGCCTATGGGTTAGCGTAAGGTTTCGGGTTCTGGTTAGGATTAGGGTACAACAAGGGATTTGGGCTAGGGTACCTGTTAGGGGATGGGGTAGTATGAGTATATTGGTTAGGATGAGGAAGCAGGTTAGGGTAAGGACTTGGGTTAGGGTACAGGTTAGGTTGAGGGGACAGCTTAGGGTACGGGTTAGGGTTAGGGAACGGGTCTGGGTGACGGTACAGTAGAGGGTTCGACACCAGGTTCGTGTTGGTGTATGTGTTAGGTCCAGGTTAGCGTTAGTGTATGGGTTCAATTGAGGGTACGAGTGAGGGTTAGGGAATGGGTACGGGTTAGGGTATGGATCAGGATTAGGGTAAGGGTTAGGATTAGGTATAAGATTAGGGAACGAGGATGGTTTAGGGTACGAAAACGGATTCCGGTTAGGGTATGAGTTAGGGGACGGGTAAGTGTTAGTGGACGGTTTAGGCTTAGGGGACGGGTTAGGATGTGGATTAGGGTTAGGGATCGGGCTCGGTTTAGGGTACTGTTAGACTACGGGTTACTGGTAGTGTACGGGTTAGGGAACGGGTATGGTGTAGGGTAGAGTTTAGGGTACGCCAATGGGTTAGGATTAGGGTACGTTTTAGGCGACGGCTTAGTGTTAGTGTGTGGGTTAGGATTAGGGTTACGGTTAGGGAATGGGTCCGGTTTCAGGTACAGATGAGGGTATGGGCCAGTGTACTGGTTACGACTAGGATACCAGTTAGGGTAAGGGTTAGGGGACAGGTCAGGGTACGACAACAGGTTCTTTGGCTTTGAAGGGTTGGGATTAGGGTATGGGTTCGGATTAGGGAATGGGCAGAGTTTAGGGTACGGGTTCGTTGTGGTATACAGATGAGGATGAGTGCACGGGCAAGGGTTAGGAATCGGGTTAGGCTTAGGGGACTTCTTCGGGTACAGATTAGCGTTAGTGTACGGCTGAGGAGTAGGGTATGGTTCGGGGAAGGGTTCTAGTTAGGGTACGGCTTAGGGATCAGGCTTGGTTTAGGGTACATGTGAGTGTTAGTGTATGAATGAGTCTTAGGGTACAGGTTGCGGTAAGGATTAGGGTAAGGGTGAGGATGAGGGGACGGGTATGGTGTAGGGTACGGTTGAGGGTACGACAACGGGTTCGGGTACGGGTTAGGATGAGAGGAGGGGTTAGCGTAAGGTTTGGGCGGGGGGGCGGCCCTTGGGCGAACATGCAAAGAACACACTGAAAGAACACTTTGGGCCTCGTGTTCTCTTACAGGTGTTGGACCCGAGTGCACTTTCACCTGAAGCTCAAGAAGAAATGGACACACTGGATCCTAATGCCCGGAGGGCTCACCGGAAAACAGGAGGCGATTTCCCTTACCTGTGCGGCAGTGCAGACGTGAATCTCTATGTACAGGTAGGTCCTAGGCTGGATCCCAGAGCACTTTGCACACAGAATCTGGTTCGAAACCTAAAGGGTTTCTTGATTTTCTGCTCGTCGAGGAAGAGAGCTCCAGAATGCTCTGTAGGAAGGAAGCATTGACTTGATACATTGCTCCACAGTAGTAACCTACAGGAGAATTCAAGCACATTAGAGCCACCTGAGGGACTCTCTGCCCACTATCCCTTTGCTGAGACAGAACCACAGGCCCCAACTCACTCACACACTGAAGCAGCCGTTCGGTACAATGGGACCTTGGCTCCTGGACACAATGGATGCCGCCAGAGCAGGACACCAGACTTCAATGGAGTCCATCTGAATCCCACGAAGGGATTCTCGGTCGACTTTTCATGCATGCAAACACACGCACCCAAACAAACTCTACTTCTGCTAATACCTGCCTAAGTGGATCTTAGGAGAGTGGTGAGAAACGGTCGCTTTGCCATTTGGCAAGTAGTATCGAGAGCCTGAGAAAACCGGTACGGGGCAGTGTCGTTAGCGTCCGTGTTCGGATGAATGGACGGCTTAGGGTAAGGCTTCGGGTAAGTGTGTGGGCTAGGGTGAGGGAACGGGGACGCTGGAGGGGCCAGGTGAGGGGACGACAGAGGTGGAGGGGGAGAGGACGTGTCTGTCAGGGGACGGCCGAGGATTGGGGCAGGGTTAGGCTCAGGAACGGGGACGCTGGAGGGCCCAGGTGAGGGGACGACAGAGGTGGAGGGTCAGAATACGTGTCTGTCAGGGGACGGCCGAGGATTGGGGCAGGTATTGGGGCAGAGATAATCTTAGGAATGGGGAGTGTGGAGGGTCCAGGTGAGGGGAAGACAGAGGTGGAGGGTCAGAGGACGTGTCAGGGGACGGCTTAGGATTGGGGTAGGGTTAGGCTCAGGAACGGGCACTGTGGAGGGTCCAGGTTAAGTGACGACAGAGGTTTCGGGTTAGAGGACGTGTCAGGGGACGGCTTAGGATTGGGGCAGGGATTGAGGCAGAGTTAATCTTAGGAATGGGGACTTTTGAGGGTCCAGGTGAGGGGAAGACAGAGGTGGAGGGTTAGAGGACGTGTCAGGGGACGGCTTAGGAACAGGGACTGTTGGGGTTCCAGGTGAGGGGACGACAGAGGTGTAGGATTAGAGGACGTGTCAGGGGACGGTTAGGATTGGGACAGGGTTACGCTTAGGAACAGGGAATGTGGAGAGTCCAGGTTAGGAGACGACAGAGGTGGAGGGTTAGAGTAAGTGTCTGTCAGGGGACGGCTTAGGAACGGGGACTGTGGAGGGTCCATGTTAGCGGACGACACAAGTGTAGGGTTAGAGTACGTGACGGGGAAGGCTTAGGATTGGGGTTGGGCTTAGGTACAGGGACTGTTGAGGTCCAGGTTAGGGGACGACAGAGTTGTAGGGTTGGAGTACGAGTCAGGGGACGGCTTAGGAACGGGGACTGTGGAGGGTCCAGGGTGAGGGGACGACAGAGGTGTAGGGTCAGAGGACGAGTCAGGGGACGGCTCAGGAACGGGGTCTCTTGAGGGTCCAGGTGAGGGGAGGACAGAGGTGTAGGGTCAGAGGACGAGTCAGGGGACGGCTTAGGAACGGGGACTATATAGGGTCCAGGTGAGGGGAGGACAGAGGTGTAGGGTCAGAGGACGTGTCAGGGGACGGCTCAGGAACGGGGAGTGTGGAGGGTCCAGGTGAGGGGACGACAGAGGGGTAGGGTCAGAGGACGAGTCAGGGGACGGCTTAGGAACGGGGACTATATAGGGTCCAGGTGAGGGGAGGACAGAGGTGTAGGGTCAGAGGACGTGTCAGGGACGGCTTAGGATTGGGGCAGGGTAGGCTCAGGAACGGGGAGTGTGGAGGGTCCAGGTGAGGGGTCGATAGAGGGGTAGGGTCAGAGGACGTGTCAGGGGACGGCTTAGGATTGGGGCAGGGATTGGGGCAGAGTTAGTCTTATGAACAGGGACTGCTGAGGGTCCAGGTGAGGGGAGGACAGAGATGTAGGGTTAGAGTATGTGTCAGAGGACGGCTTAGGATTGGGGCAGGGTTTGGGACAGTGTTAGTCGTAGGAACGGGGACTGTGGAGGGTCCAGGTGAGGGGACGACAGAGGGGTAGGGTCAGAGGACGTGTCAGGGGAAGGCTCAGGAACGGGGACTGTGGAGGGCCCAGGTGAGGGGACGACAGAGTGTTAGTCTTAGGGTTAGGGAACGGGGACGGTTTAGGGTACGGGTTAGTGTTAGTGTACAGGTTAGGATTAGTTTCTGGATCAGGGTAAGGGATAGGGTTAGGGTTACAGTTAGGGAACGGCTATGGATTAGGGTCCAGGTTAGGGTATGTGTTAGGGTCCAGATTAGGATTAGGGTATGTTTTGGGTCAGAGTTTTTGGTTAGGTTTAGGGTTAAGGAACAGGTAAGGTTTCGGGTCCAGGTTAGGGGATGACAACGAGTTCGGCTTCGAGTACTTGTTAGGGTACGGGTTAGTGTCAGTGTAAGGATTAGGGTACCGCTTAGGGTAAGGGTTAGGGAATGGGTACGCTTTAGTGTACGACAACAGGTCAGGCATAGGGTACGTGTCAGCCTACGGGTTAGCGTAAGGTTTCGGGTTCTGGTTAGGATTAGGGTACAACAAGGGATTTGGGCTAGGGTACCTGTTAGGGGATGGGGTAGTATGAGTATATTGGTTAGGATGAGGAAGCAGGTTAGGGTAAGGACTTGGGTTAGGGTACAGGTTAGGTTGAGGGGACAGCTTAGGGTACGGGTTAGGGTTAGGGAACGGGTCTGGGTGACGGTACAGTAGAGGGTTCGACACCAGGTTCGTGTTGGTGTATGTGTTAGGTCCAGGTTAGCGTTAGTGTATGGGTTCAATTGAGGGTACGAGTGAGGGTTAGGGAATGGGTACGGGTTAGGGTATGGATCAGGATTAGGGTAAGGGTTAGGATTAGGTATAAGATTAGGGAACGAGGATGGTTTAGGGTACGAAAACGGATTCCGGTTAGGGTATGAGTTAGGGGACGGGTAAGTGTTAGTGGACGGTTTAGGCTTAGGGGACGGGTTAGGATGTGGATTAGGGTTAGGGATCGGGCTCGGTTTAGGGTACTGTTAGACTACGGGTTACTGGTAGTGTACGGGTTAGGGAACGGGTATGGTGTAGGGTAGAGTTTAGGGTACGCCAATGGGTTAGGATTAGGGTACGTTTTAGGCGACGGCTTAGTGTTAGTGTGTGGGTTAGGATTAGGGTTACGGTTAGGGAATGGGTCCGGTTTCAGGTACAGATGAGGGTATGGGCCAGTGTACTGGTTACGACTAGGATACCAGTTAGGGTAAGGGTTAGGGGACAGGTCAGGGTACGACAACAGGTTCTTTGGCTTTGAAGGGTTGGGATTAGGGTATGGGTTCGGATTAGGGAATGGGCAGAGTTTAGGGTACGGGTTCGTTGTGGTATACAGATGAGGATGAGTGCACGGGCAAGGGTTAGGAATCGGGTTAGGCTTAGGGGACTTCTTCGGGTACAGATTAGCGTTAGTGTACGGCTGAGGAGTAGGGTATGGTTCGGGGAAGGGTTCTAGTTAGGGTACGGCTTAGGGATCAGGCTTGGTTTAGGGTACATGTGAGTGTTAGTGTATGAATGAGTCTTAGGGTACAGGTTGCGGTAAGGATTAGGGTAAGGGTGAGGATGAGGGGACGGGTATGGTGTAGGGTACGACAACGGGTTCGGGTACGGGTTAGGATGAGAGGAGGGGTTAGCGTAAGGTTTGGGCGGGGGGGCGGCCCTTGGGCGAACATGCAAAGAACACACTGAAAGAACACTTTGGGCCTCGTGTTCTCTTACAGGTGTTGGACCCGAGTGCACTTTCACCTGAAGCTCAAGAAGAAATGGACACACTGGATCCTAATGCCCGGAGGGCTCACCGGAAAACAGGAGGCGATTTCCCTTACCTGTGCGGCAGTGCAGACGTGAATCTCTATGTACAGGTAGGTCCTAGGCTGGATCCCAGAGCACTTTGCACACAGAATCTGGTTCGAAACCTAAAGGGTTTCTTGATTTTCTGCTCGTCGAGGAAGAGAGCTCCAGAATGCTCTGTAGGAAGGAAGCATTGACTTGATACATTGCTCCACAGTAGTAACCTACAGGAGAATTCAAGCACATTAGAGCCACCTGAGGGACTCTCTGCCCACTATCCCTTTGCTGAGACAGAACCACAGGCCCCAACTCACTCACACACTGAAGCAGCCGTTCGGTACAATGGGACCTTGGCTCCTGGACACAATGGATGCCGCCAGAGCAGGACACCAGACTTCAATGGAGTCCATCTGAATCCCACGAAGGGATTCTCGGTCGACTTTTCATGCATGCAAACACACGCACCCAAACAAACTCTACTTCTGCTAATACCTGCCTAAGTGGATCTTAGGAGAGTGGTGAGAAACGGTCGCTTTGCCATTTGGCAAGTAGTATCGAGAGCCTGAGAAAACCGGTACGGGGCAGTGTCGTTAGCGTCCGTGTTCGGATGAATGGACGGCTTAGGGTAAGGCTTCGGGTAAGTGTGTGGGCTAGGGTGAGGGAACGGGGACGCTGGAGGGGCCAGGTGAGGGGACGACAGAGGTGGAGGGGGAGAGGACGTGTCTGTCAGGGGACGGCCGAGGATTGGGGCAGGGTTAGGCTCAGGAACGGGGACGCTGGAGGGCCCAGGTGAGGGGACGACAGAGGTGGAGGGTCAGAATACGTGTCTGTCAGGGGACGGCCGAGGATTGGGGCAGGTATTGGGGCAGAGATAATCTTAGGAATGGGGAGTGTGGAGGGTCCAGGTGAGGGGAAGACAGAGGTGGAGGGTCAGAGGACGTGTCAGGGGACGGCTTAGGATTGGGGTAGGGTTAGGCTCAGGAACGGGCACTGGGGAGGGTCCAGGTTAAGTGACGACAGAGGTTTCGGGTTAGAGGACGTGTCAGGGGACGGCTTAGGATTGGGGCAGGGATTGAGGCAGAGTTAATCTTAGGAATGGGGACTTTTGAGGGTCCAGGTGAGGGGAAGACAGAGGTGGAGGGTTAGAGGACGTGTCAGGGGACGGCTTAGGAACAGGGACTGTTGGGGTTCCAGGTGAGGGGACGACAGAGGTGTAGGATTAGAGGACGTGTCAGGGGACGGTTAGGATTGGGACAGGGTTACGCTTAGGAACAGGGAATGTGGAGAGTCCAGGTTAGGAGACGACAGAGGTGGAGGGTTAGAGTAAGTGTCTGTCAGGGGACGGCTTAGGAACGGGGACTGTGGAGGGTCCATGTGAGGGGAGGACAGAGGTGGAGGGTTAGAGTACGTGACGGGGAAGGCTTAGGATTGGGGTTGGGCTTAGGTACAGGGACTGTTGAGGTCCAGGTTAGGGGACGACAGAGTTGTAGGGTTGGAGTACGAGTCAGGGGACGGCTTAGGAACGGGGACTGTGGAGGGTCCAGGGTGAGGGGACGACAGAGGTGTAGGGTCAGAGGACGAGTCAGGGGACGGCTTAGGAACGGGGTCTCTTGAGGGTCCAGGTGAGGGGAGGACAGAGGTGTAGGGTCAGAGGACGAGTCAGGGGACGGCTTAGGAACGGGGACTATATAGGGTCCAGGTGAGGGGAGGACAGAGGTGTAGGGTCAGAGGACGTGTCAGGGGACGGCTCAGGAACGGGGAGTGTGGAGGGTCCAGGTGAGGGGACGACAGAGGGGTAGGGTCAGAGGACGAGTCAGGGGACGGCTTAGGAACGGGGACTATATAGGGTCCAGGTGAGGGGAGGACAGAGGTGTAGGGTCAGAGGACGTGTCAGGGGACGGCTTAGGATTGGGGCAGGGTTAGGCTCAGGAACGGGGAGTGTGGAGGGTCCAGATTACGGGTCGATAGAGTCGTAGGGTCAGAGGACGTGTCAGGGGACGGCTTAGGATTGGGGCAGGGATTGGGGCAGAGTTAGTCTTATGAACAGGGACTGCTGAGGGTCCAGGTGAGGGGAGGACAGAGATGTAGGGTTAGAGTATGTGTCAGAGGACGGCTTAGGATTGGGGCAGGGTTTGGGACAGTGTTAGTCGTAGGAACGGGGACTGTGGAGGGTCCAGGTGAGGGGACGACAGAGGGGTAGGGTCAGAGGACGTGTCAGGGGAAGGCTCAGGAACGGGGACTGTGGAGGGTCCAGGTGAGCGGACGACAGAGGGGTAGGGTTAGAGGACGTGTCAGGGGACGGCTCAGGAACGGGGACTGTGGAGGGCCCAGGTGAGGGGACGACAGAGTGTTAGTCTTAGGGTTAGGGAACGGGGACGGTTTAGGGTACGGGTTAGTGTTAGTGTACAGGTTAGGATTAGTTTCTGGATCAGGGTAAGGGATAGGGTTAGGGTTACAGTTAGGGAACGGCTATGGATTAGGGTCCAGGTTAGGGTATGTGTTAGGGTCCAGATTAGGATTAGGGTATGTTTTGGGTCAGAGTTTTTGGTTAGGTTTAGGGTTAAGGAACAGGTAAGGTTTCGGGTCCAGGTTAGGGGATGACAACGAGTTCGGCTTCGAGTACTTGTTAGGGTACGGGTTAGTGTCAGTGTAAGGATTAGGGTACCGCTTAGGGTAAGGGTTAGGGAATGGGTACGCTTTAGTGTACGACAACAGGTCAGGCATAGGGTACGTGTCAGGGTACAGATTAGTGTCAGCCTATGGGTTAGCGTAAGGTTTCGGGTTCTGGTTAGGATTAGGGTACAACAAGGGATTTGGGCTAGGGTACCTGTTAGGGGATGGGGTAGTATGAGTATATTGGTTAGGATGAGGAAGCAGGTTAGGGTAAGGACTTGGGTTAGGGTACAGGTTAGGTTGAGGGGACAGCTTAGGGTACGGGTTAGGGTTAGGGAACGGGTCTGGGTGACGGTACAGTAGAGGGTTCGACACCAGGTTCGTGTTGGTGTATGTGTTAGGTCCAGGTTAGCGTTAGTGTATGGGTTCAATTGAGGGTACGAGTGAGGGTTAGGGAATGGGTACGGGTTAGGGTATGGATCAGGATTAGGGTAAGGGTTAGGATTAGGTATAAGATTAGGGAACGAGGATGGTTTAGGGTACGAAAACGGATTCCGGTTAGGGTATGAGTTAGGGGACGGGTAAGTGTTAGTGGACGGTTTAGGCTTAGGGGACGGGTTAGGATGTGGATTAGGGTTAGGGATCGGGCTCGGTTTAGGGTACTGTTAGACTACGGGTTACTGGTAGTGTACGGGTTAGGGAACGGGTATGGTGTAGGGTAGAGTTTAGGGTACGCCAATGGGTTAGGATTAGGGTACGTTTTAGGCGACGGCTTAGTGTTAGTGTGTGGGTTAGGATTAGGGTTACGGTTAGGGAATGGGTCCGGTTTCAGGTACAGATGAGGGTATGGGCCAGTGTACTGGTTACGACTAGGATACCAGTTAGGGTAAGGGTTAGGGGACAGGTCAGGGTACGACAACAGGTTCTTTGGCTTTGAAGGGTTGGGATTAGGGTATGGGTTCGGATTAGGGAATGGGCAGAGTTTAGGGTACGGGTTCGTTGTGGTATACAGATGAGGATGAGTGCACGGGCAAGGGTTAGGAATCGGGTTAGGCTTAGGGGACTTCTTCGGGTACAGATTAGCGTTAGTGTACGGCTGAGGAGTAGGGTATGGTTCGGGGAAGGGTTCTAGTTAGGGTACGGCTTAGGGATCAGGCTTGGTTTAGGGTACATGTGAGTGTTAGTGTATGAATGAGTCTTAGGGTACAGGTTGCGGTAAGGATTAGGGTAAGGGTGAGGATGAGGGGACGGGTATGGTGTAGGGTACGGTTGAGGGTACGACAACGGGTTCGGGTACGGGTTAGGATGAGAGGAGGGGTTAGCGTAAGGTTTGGGCGGGGGGGCGGCCCTTTGGCGAACATGCAAAGAACACACTGAAAGAACACTTTGGGCCTCGTGTTCTCTTACAGGTGTTGGACCCGAGTGCACTTTCACCTGAAGCTCAAGAAGAAATGGACACACTGGATCCTAATGCCCGGAGGGCTCACCGGAAAACAGGAGGCGATTTCCCTTACCTGTGCGGCAGTGCAGACGTGAATCTCTATGTACAGGTAGGTCCTAGGCTGGATCCCAGAGCACTTTGCACACAGAATCTGGTTCGAAACCTAAAGGGTTTCTTGATTTTCTGCTCGTCGAGGAAGAGAGCTCCAGAATGCTCTGTAGGAAGGAAGCATTGACTTGATACATTGCTCCACAGTAGTAACCTACAGGAGAATTCAAGCACATTAGAGCCACCTGAGGGACTCTCTGCCCACTATCCCTTTGCTGAGACAGAACCACAGGCCCCAACTCACTCACACACTGAAGCAGCCGTTCGGTACAATGGGACCTTGGCTCCTGGACACAATGGATGCCGCCAGAGCAGGACACCAGACTTCAATGGAGTCCATCTGAATCCCACGAAGGGATTCTCGGTCGACTTTTCATGCATGCAAACACACGCACCCAAACAAACTCTACTTCTGCTAATACCTGCCTAAGTGGATCTTAGGAGAGTGGTGAGAAACGGTCGCTTTGCCATTTGGCAAGTAGTATCGAGAGCCTGAGAAAACCGGTACGGGGCAGTGTCGTTAGCGTCCGTGTTCGGATGAATGGACGGCTTAGGGTAAGGCTTCGGGTAAGTGTGTGGGCTAGGGTGAGGGAACGGGGACGCTGGAGGGGCCAGGTGAGGGGACGACAGAGGTGGAGGGGGGAGAGGACGTGTCTGTCAGGGGACGGCCGAGGATTGGGGCAGGGTTAGGCTCAGGAACGGGGACGCTGGAGGGCCCAGGTGAGGGGACGACAGAGGTGGAGGGTCAGAATACGTGTCTGTCAGGGGACGGCCGAGGATTGGGGCAGGTATTGGGGCAGAGATAATCTTAGGAATGGGGAGTGTGGAGGTCCAGGTGAGGGGAAGACAGAGGTGGAGGGTCAGAGGACGTGTCAGGGGACGGCTTAGGATTGGGGTAGGGTTAGGCTCAGGAACGGGCACTGTGGAGGGTCCAGGTTAAGTGACGACAGAGGTTTCGGGTTAGAGGACGTGTCAGGGGACGGCTCAGGAACGGGGAGTGTGGAGGGTCCAGGTGAGGGCACGACAGAGGGGTAGGGTCAGAGGACGAGTCAGGGGACGGCTTAGGAACGGGGACTATATAGGGTCCAGGTGAGGGGAGGACAGAGGTGTAGGGTCAGAGGACGTGTCAGGGGACGGCTTAGGATTGGGGCAGGGTTTAGGCTCAGGAACGGGGAGTGTGGAGGGTCCAGATTACGGGTCGATAGAGTCGTAGGGTCAGAGGACGTGTCAGGGGACGGCTTAGGATTGGGGCAGGGATTGGGGCAGAGTTAGTCTTATGAACAGGGACTGCTGAGGGTCCAGGTGAGGGGAGGACAGAGATGTAGGGTTAGAGTATGTGTCAGAGGACGGCTTAGGATTGGGGCAGGGTTTGGGACAGTGTTAGTCGTAGGAACGGGGACTGTGGAGGGTCCAGGTGAGGGGACGACAGAGGGGTAGGGTCAGAGGACGTGTCAGGGGAAGGCTCAGGAACGGGGACTGTGGAGGGTCCAGGTGAGCGGACGACAGAGGGGTAGGGTCAGAGGACGTGTCAGGGGACGGCTCAGGAACGGGGACTGTGGAGGGCCCAGGTGAGGGGACGACAGAGTGTTAGTCTTAGGGTTAGGGAACGGGGACGGTTTAGGGTACGGGTTAGTGTTAGTGTACAGGTTAGGATTAGTTTCTGGATCAGGGTAAGGGATAGGGTTAGGGTTACAGTTAGGGAACGGCTATGGATTAGGGTCCAGGTTAGGGTATGTGTTAGGGTCCAGATTAGGATTAGGGTATGTTTTGGGTCAGAGTTTTTGGTTAGGTTTAGGGTTAAGGAACAGGTAAGGTTTCGGGTCCAGGTTAGGGGATGACAACGAGTTCGGCTTCGAGTACTTGTTAGGGTACGGGTTAGTGTCAGTGTAAGGATTAGGGTACCGCTTAGGGTAAGGGTTAGGGAATGGGTACGCTTTAGTGTACGACAACAGGTCAGGCATAGGGTACGTGTCAGGGTACAGATTAGTGTCAGCCTATGGGTTAGCGTAAGGTTTCGGGTTCTGGTTAGGATTAGGGTACAACAAGGGATTTGGGCTAGGGTACCTGTTAGGGGATGGGGTAGTATGAGTATATTGGTTAGGATGAGGAAGCAGGTTAGGGTAAGGACTTGGGTTAGGGTACAGGTTAGGTTGAGGGGACAGCTTAGGGTACGGGTTAGGGTTAGGGAACGGGTCTGGGTGACGGTACAGTAGAGGGTTCGACACCAGGTTCGTGTTGGTGTATGTGTTAGGTCCAGGTTAGCGTTAGTGTATGGGTTCAATTGAGGGTACGAGTGAGGGTTAGGGAATGGGTACGGGTTAGGGTATGGATCAGGATTAGGGTAAGGGTTAGGATTAGGTATAAGATTAGGGAACGAGGATGGTTTAGGGTACGAAAACGGATTCCGGTTAGGGTATGAGTTAGGGGACGGGTAAGTGTTAGTGGACGGTTTAGGCTTAGGGGACGGGTTAGGATGTGGATTAGGGTTAGGGATCGGGCTCGGTTTAGGGTACTGTTAGACTACGGGTTACTGGTAGTGTACGGGTTAGGGAACGGGTATGGTGTAGGGTAGAGTTTAGGGTACGCCAATGGGTTAGGATTAGGGTACGTTTTAGGCGACGGCTTAGTGTTAGTGTGTGGGTTAGGATTAGGGTTACGGTTAGGGAATGGGTCCGGTTTCAGGTACAGATGAGGGTATGGGCCAGTGTACTGGTTACGACTAGGATACCAGTTAGGGTAAGGGTTAGGGGACAGGTCAGGGTACGACAACAGGTTCTTTGGCTTTGAAGGGTTGGGATTAGGGTATGGGTTCGGATTAGGGAATGGGCAGAGTTTAGGGTACGGGTTCGTTGTGGTATACAGATGAGGATGAGTGCACGGGCAAGGGTTAGGAATCGGGTTAGGCTTAGGGGACTTCTTCGGGTACAGATTAGCGTTAGTGTACGGCTGAGGAGTAGGGTATGGTTCGGGGAAGGGTTCTAGTTAGGGTACGGCTTAGGGATCAGGCTTGGTTTAGGGTACATGTGAGTGTTAGTGTATGAATGAGTCTTAGGGTACAGGTTGCGGTAAGGATTAGGGTAAGGGTGAGGATGAGGGGACGGGTATGGTGTAGGGTACGGTTGAGGGTACGACAACGGGTTCGGGTACGGGTTAGGATGAGAGGAGGGGTTAGCGTAAGGTTTGGGCGGGGGGGGCGGCCCTTGGGCGAACATGCAAAGAACACACTGAAAGAACACTTTGGGCCTCGTGTTCTCTTACAGGTGTTGGACCCGAGTGCACTTTCACCTGAAGCTCAAGAAGAAATGGACACACTGGATCCTAATGCCCGGAGGGCTCACCGGAAAACAGGAGGCGATTTCCCTTACCTGTGCGGCAGTGCAGACGTGAATCTCTATGTACAGGTAGGTCCTAGGCTGGATCCCAGAGCACTTTGCACACAGAATCTGGTTCGAAACCTAAAGGGTTTCTTGATTTTCTGCTCGTCGAGGAAGAGAGCTCCAGAATGCTCTGTAGGAAGGAAGCATTGACTTGATACATTGCTCCACAGTAGTAACCTACAGGAGAATTCAAGCACATTAGAGCCACCTGAGGGACTCTCTGCCCACTATCCCTTTGCTGAGACAGAACCACAGGCCCCAACTCACTCACACACTGAAGCAGCCGTTCGGTACAATGGGACCTTGGCTCCTGGACACAATGGATGCCGCCAGAGCAGGACACCAGACTTCAATGGAGTCCATCTGAATCCCACGAAGGGATTCTCGGTCGACTTTTCATGCATGCAAACACACGCACCCAAACAAACTCTACTTCTGCTAATACCTGCCTAAGTGGATCTTAGGAGAGTGGTGAGAAACGGTCGCTTTGCCATTTGGCAAGTAGTATCGAGAGCCTGAGAAAACCGGTACGGGGCAGTGTCGTTAGCGTCCGTGTTCGGATGAATGGACGGCTTAGGGTAAGGCTTCGGGTAAGTGTGTGGGCTAGGGTGAGGGAACGGGGACGCTGGAGGGGCCAGGTGAGGGGACGACAGAGGTGGAGGGGGAGAGGACGTGTCTGTCAGGGGACGGCCGAGGATTGGGGCAGGGTTAGGCTCAGGAACGGGGACGCTGGAGGGCCCAGGTGAGGGGACGACAGAGGTGGAGGGTCAGAATACGTGTCTGTCAGGGGACGGCCGAGGATTGGGGCAGGTATTGGGGCAGAGATAATCTTAGGAATGGGGAGTGTGGAGGGTCCAGGTGAGGGGAAGACAGAGGTGGAGGGTCAGAGGACGTGTCAGGGGACGGCTTAGGATTGGGGTAGGGTTAGGCTCAGGAACGGGCACTGTGGAGGGTCCAGGTTAAGTGACGACAGAGGTTTCGGGTTAGAGGACGTGTCAGGGGACGGCTTAGGATTGGGGCAGGGATTGAGGCAGAGTTAATCTTAGGAATGGGGACTTTTGAGGGTCCAGGTGAGGGGAAGACAGAGGTGGAGGGTTAGAGGACGTGTCAGGGGACGGCTTAGGAACAGGGACTGTTGGGGTTCCAGGTGAGGGGACGACAGAGGTGTAGGATTAGAGGACGTGTCAGGGGACGGTTAGGATTGGGACAGGGTTACGCTTAGGAACAGGGAATGTGGAGAGTCCAGGTTAGGAGACGACAGAGGTGGAGGGTTAGAGTAAGTGTCTGTCAGGGGACGGCTTAGGAACGGGGACTGTGGAGGGTCCAGGTTAGCGGACGACACAAGTGTAGGGTTAGAGTACGTGACGGGGAAGGCTTAGGATTGGGGTTGGGCTTAGGTACAGGGACTGTTGAGGTCCAGGTTAGGGGACGACAGAGTTGTAGGGTTGGAGTACGAGTCAGGGGACGGCTTAGGAACGGGGACTGTGGAGGGTCCAGGGTGAGGGGACGACAGAGGTGTAGGGTCAGAGGACGAGTCAGGGGACGGCTTAGGAACGGGGGTCTCTTGAGGGTCCAGGTGAGGGGAGGACAGAGGTGTAGGTCAGAGGACGAGTCAGGGGACGGCTTAGGAACGGGGACTATATAGGGTCCAGGTGAGGGGAGGACAGAGGTGTAGGGTCAGAGGACGTGTCAGGGGACGGCTCAGGAACGGGGAGTGTGGAGGGTCCAGGTGAGGGGACGACAGAGGGGTAGGGTCAGAGGACGTGTCAGGGGACGGCTTAGGATTGGGGCAGGGTTAGGCTCAGGAACGGGGAGTGTGGAGGGTCCAGATTACGGGTCGATAGAGTCGTAGGGTCAGAGGACGTGTCAGGGGACGGCTTAGGATTGGGGCAGGGATTGGGGCAGAGTTAGTCTTATGAACAGGGACTGCTGAGGGTCCAGGTGAGGGGAGGACAGAGATGTAGGGTTAGAGTATGTGTCAGAGGACGGCTTAGGATTGGGGCAGGGTTTGGGACAGTGTTAGTCGTAGGAACGGGGACTGTGGAGGGTCCAGGTGAGGGGACGACAGAGGGGTAGGGTCAGAGGACGTGTCAGGGGAAGGCTTAGGAACGGGGACTGTGGAGGGTCCAGGTGAGGGGACGACAGAGGGGTAGGGTTAGAGGACGTGTCAGGGGACGGCTCAGGAACGGGGACTGTGGAGGGCCCAGGTGAGGGGACGACAGAGTGTTAGTCTTAGGGTTAGGGAACGGGGACGGTTTAGGGTACGGGTTAGTGTTAGTGTACAGGTTAGGATTAGTTTCTGGATCAGGGTAAGGGATAGGGTTAGGGTTACAGTTAGGGAACGGCTATGGATTAGGGTCCAGGTTAGGGTATGTGTTAGGGTCCAGATTAGGATTAGGGTATGTTTTGGGTCAGAGTTTTTGGTTAGGTTTAGGGTTAAGGAACAGGTAAGGTTTCGGGTCCAGGTTAGGGGATGACAACGAGTTCGGCTTCGAGTACTTGTTAGGGTACGGGTTAGTGTCAGTGTAAGGATTAGGGTACCGCTTAGGGTAAGGGTTAGGGAATGGGTACGCTTTAGTGTACGACAACAGGTCAGGCATAGGGTACGTGTCAGGGTACAGATTAGTGTCAGCCTATGGGTTAGCGTAAGGTTTCGGGTTCTGGTTAGGATTAGGGTACAACAAGGGATTTGGGCTAGGGTACCTGTTAGGGGATGGGGTAGTATGAGTATATTGGTTAGGATGAGGAAGCAGGTTAGGGTAAGGACTTGGGTTAGGGTACAGGTTAGGTTGAGGGGACAGCTTAGGGTACGGGTTAGGGTTAGGGAACGGGTCTGGGTGACGGTACAGTAGAGGGTTCGACACCAGGTTCGTGTTGGTGTATGTGTTAGGTCCAGGTTAGCGTTAGTGTATGGGTTCAATTGAGGGTACGAGTGAGGGTTAGGGAATGGGTACGGGTTAGGGTATGGATCAGGATTAGGGTAAGGGTTAGGATTAGGTATAAGATTAGGGAACGAGGATGGTTTAGGGTACGAAAACGGATTCCGGTTAGGGTATGAGTTAGGGGACGGGTAAGTGTTAGTGGACGGTTTAGGCTTAGGGGACGGGTTAGGATGTGGATTAGGGTTAGGGATCGGGCTCGGTTTAGGGTACTGTTAGACTACGGGTTACTGGTAGTGTACGGGTTAGGGAACGGGTATGGTGTAGGGTAGAGTTTAGGGTACGCCAATGGGTTAGGATTAGGGTACGTTTTAGGCGACGGCTTAGTGTTAGTGTGTGGGTTAGGATTAGGGTTACGGTTAGGGAATGGGTCCGGTTTCAGGTACAGATGAGGGTATGGGCCAGTGTACTGGTTACGACTAGGATACCAGTTAGGGTAAGGGTTAGGGGACAGGTCAGGGTACGACAACAGGTTCTTTGGCTTTGAAGGGTTGGGATTAGGGTATGGGTTCGGATTAGGGAATGGGCAGAGTTTAGGGTACGGGTTCGTTGTGGTATACAGATGAGGATGAGTGCACGGGCAAGGGTTAGGAATCGGGTTAGGCTTAGGGGACTTCTTCGGGTACAGATTAGCGTTAGTGTACGGCTGAGGAGTAGGGTATGGTTCGGGGAAGGGTTCTAGTTAGGGTACGGCTTAGGGATCAGGCTTGGTTTAGGGTACATGTGAGTGTTAGTGTATGAATGAGTCTTAGGGTACAGGTTGCGGTAAGGATTAGGGTAAGGGTGAGGATGAGGGGACGGGTATGGTGTAGGGTACGGTTGAGGGTACGACAACGGGTTCGGGTACGGGTTAGGATGAGAGGAGGGGTTAGCGTAAGGTTTGGGCGGGGGGGGCGGCCCTTTGGCGAACATGCAAAGAACACACTGAAAGAACACTTTGGGCCTCGTGTTCTCTTACAGGTGTTGGACCCGAGTGCACTTTCACCTGAAGCTCAAGAAGAAATGGACACACTGGATCCTAATGCCCGGAGGGCTCACCGGAAAACAGGAGGCGATTTCCCTTACCTGTGCGGCAGTGCAGACGTGAATCTCTATGTACAGGTAGGTCCTAGGCTGGATCCCAGAGCACTTTGCACACAGAATCTGGTTCGAAACCTAAAGGGTTTCTTGATTTTCTGCTCGTCGAGGAAGAGAGCTCCAGAATGCTCTGTAGGAAGGAAGCATTGACTTGATACATTGCTCCACAGTAGTAACCTACAGGAGAATTCAAGCACATTAGAGCCACCTGAGGGACTCTCTGCCCACTATCCCTTTGCTGAGACAGAACCACAGGCCCCAACTCACTCACACACTGAAGCAGCCGTTCGGTACAATGGGACCTTGGCTCCTGGACACAATGGATGCCGCCAGAGCAGGACACCAGACTTCAATGGAGTCCATCTGAATCCCACGAAGGGATTCTCGGTCGACTTTTCATGCATGCAAACACACGCACCCAAACAAACTCTACTTCTGCTAATACCTGCCTAAGTGGATCTTAGGAGAGTGGTGAGAAACGGTCGCTTTGCCATTTGGCAAGTAGTATCGAGAGCCTGAGAAAACCGGTACGGGGCAGTGTCGTTAGCGTCCGTGTTCGGATGAATGGACGGCTTAGGGTAAGGCTTCGGGTAAGTGTGTGGGCTAGGGTGAGGGAACGGGGACGCTGGAGGGGCCAGGTGAGGGGACGACAGAGGTGGAGGGGGAGAGGACGTGTCTGTCAGGGGACGGCCGAGGATTGGGGCAGGGTTAGGCTCAGGAACGGGGACGCTGGAGGGCCCAGGTGAGGGGACGACAGAGGTGGAGGGTCAGAATACGTGTCTGTCAGGGGACGGCCGAGGATTGGGGCAGGTATTGGGGCAGAGATAATCTTAGGAATGGGGAGTGTGGAGGGTCCAGGTGAGGGGAAGACAGAGGTGGAGGGTCAGAGGACGTGTCAGGGGACGGCTTAGGATTGGGGTAGGGTTAGGCTCAGGAACGGGCACTGTGGAGGGTCCAGGTTAAGTGACGACAGAGGTTTCGGGTTAGAGGACGTGTCAGGGGACGGCTTAGGATTGGGGCAGGGATTGAGGCAGAGTTAATCTTAGGAATGGGGACTTTTGAGGGTCCAGGTGAGGGGAAGACAGAGGTGGAGGGTTAGAGGACGTGTCAGGGGACGGCTTAGGAACAGGGACTGTTGGGGTTCCAGGTGAGGGGACGACAGAGGTGTAGGATTAGAGGACGTGTCAGGGGACGGTTAGGATTGGGACAGGGTTACGCTTAGGAACAGGGAATGTGGAGAGTCCAGGTTAGGAGACGACAGAGGTGGAGGGTTAGAGTAAGTGTCTGTCAGGGGACGGCTTAGGAACGGGGACTGTGGAGGGTCCATGTTAGCGGACGACACAAGTGTAGGGTTAGAGTACGTGACGGGGAAGGCTTAGGATTGGGGTTGGGCTTAGGTACAGGGACTGTTGAGGTCCAGGTTAGGGGACGACAGAGTTGTAGGGTTGGAGTACGAGTCAGGGGACGGCTTAGGAACGGGGACTGTGGAGGGTCCAGGGTGAGGGGACGACAGAGGTGTAGGGTCAGAGGACGAGTCAGGGGACGGCTTAGGAACGGGGTCTCTTGAGGGTCCAGGTGAGGGGAGGACAGAGGTGTAGGGTCAGAGGACGAGTCAGGGGACGGCTTAGGAACGGGGACTATATAGGGTCCAGGTGAGGGGAGGACAGAGGTGTAGGGTCAGAGGACGTGTCAGGGGACGGCTCAGGAACGGGGAGTGTGGAGGGTCCAGGTGAGGGGACGACAGAGGGGTAGGGTCAGAGGACGAGTCAGGGGACGGCTCAGGAACGGGGACTATATAGGGTCCAGGTGAGGGGAGGACAGAGGTGTAGGGTCAGAGGACGTGTCAGGGGACGGCTTAGGATTGGGGCAGGGTTAGGCTCAGGAACGGGGAGTGTGGAGGGTCCAGATTACGGGTCGATAGAGTCGTAGGGTCAGAGGACGTGTCGGGGACGGCCGAGGATTGGGGCAGGGATTGGGGCAGAGATAATCTTATGAACAGGGACTGCTGAGGTCCAGGTGAGGGGAGGACAGAGATGTAGGGTTAGAGGTATGTGTCAGAGGACGGCTTAGGATTGGGGCAGGGTTTTGGGACAGTGTTAGTCCGTAGGAACGGGGACTGTGGAGGGTCCAGGTGAGGGGACGACAGAGGGGTAGGGTCAGAGGACGTGTCAGGGGAAGGCTCAGGAACGGGGACTGTGGAGGGTCCAGGTGAGCGGACGACAGAGGGGTAGGGTTAGAGGACGTGTCAGGGGACGGCTCAGGAACGGGACTGTGGAGGGCCCAGGTGAGGGGACGACAGAGTGTTAGTCTTAGGGTTAGGGAACGGGGACGGTTTAGGGTACGGGTTAGTGTTAGTGTACAGGTTAGGATTAGTTTCTGGATCAGGGTAAGGGATAGGGTTAGGGTTACAGTTAGGGAACGGCTATGGATTAGGGTCCAGGTTAGGGTATGTGTTAGGGTCCAGATTAGGATTAGGGTATGTTTTGGGTCAGAGTTTTGGTTAGGTTTAGGGTTAAGGAACAGGTAAGGTTTCGGGTCCAGGTTAGGGGATGACAACGAGTTCGGCTTCGAGTACTTGTTAGGGTACGGGTTAGTGTCAGTGTAAGGATTAGGGTACCGCTTAGGGTAAGGGTTAGGGAATGGGTACGCTTTAGTGTACGACAACAGGTCAGGCATAGGGTACGTGTCAGGGTACAGATTAGTGTCAGCCTATGGGTTAGCGTAAGGTTTCGGGTTCTGGTTAGGATTAGGGTACAACAAGGGATTTGGGCTAGGGTACCTGTTAGGGGATGGGGTAGTATGAGTATATTGGTTAGGATGAGGAAGCAGGTTAGGGTAAGGACTTGGGTTAGGGTACAGGTTAGGTTGAGGGGACAGCTTAGGGTACGGGTTAGGGTTAGGGAACGGGTCTGGGTGACGGTACAGTAGAGGGTTCGACACCAGGTTCGTGTTGGTGTATGTGTTAGGTCCAGGTTAGCGTTAGTGTATGGGTTCAATTGAGGGTACGAGTGAGGGTTAGGGAATGGGTACGGGTTAGGGTATGGATCAGGATTAGGGTAAGGGTTAGGATTAGGTATAAGATTAGGGAACGAGGATGGTTTAGGGGTACGAAAACGGATTCCGGTTAGGGTATGAGTTAGGGGACGGGTAAGTGTTAGTGGACGGTTTAGGCTTAGGGGACGGGTTAGGATGTGGATTAGGGTTAGGGATCGGGCTCGGTTTAGGGTACTGTTAGACTACGGGTTACTGGTAGTGTACGGGTTAGGGAACGGGTATGGTGTAGGGTAGAGTTTAGGGTACGCCAATGGGTTAGGATTAGGGTACGTTTTAGGCTACGGCTTAGTGTTAGTGTGTGGGTTAGGATTAGGGTTACGGTTAGGGAATGGGTCCGGTTTCAGGTACAGATGAGGGTATGGGCCAGTGTACTGGTTACGACTAGGATACCAGTTAGGGTAAGGGTTAGGGACAGGTCAGGGTACGACAACAGGTTCTTTGGCTTTGAAGGGTTGGGATTAGGGTATGGGTTCGGATTAGGGAATGGGCAGAGTTTAGGGTACGGGTTCGTTGTGGTATACAGATGAGGATGAGTGCACGGGCAAGGGTTAGGAATCGGGTTAGGCTTAGGGGACTTCTTCGGGTACAGATTAGCGTTAGTGTACGGCTGAGGAGTAGGGTATGGTTCGGGGAAGGGTTCTAGTTAGGGTACGGCTTAGGGATCAGGCTTGGTTTAGGGTACATGTGAGTGTTAGTGTATGAATGAGTCTTAGGGTACAGGTTGCGGTAAGGATTAGGGTAAGGGTGAGGATGAGGGGACGGGTATGGTGTAGGGTACGGTTGAGGGTACGACAACGGGTTCGGGTACGGGTTAGGATGAGAGGAGGGGTTAGCGTAAGGTTTGGGCGGGGGGGGCGGCCCTTTGGCGAACATGCAAAGAACACACTGAAAGAACACTTTGGGCCTCGTGTTCTCTTACAGGTGTTGGACCCGAGTGCACTTTCACCTGAAGCTCAAGAAGAAATGGACACACTGGATCCTAATGCCCGGAGGGCTCACCGGAAAACAGGAGGCGATTTCCCTTACCTGTGCGGCAGTGCAGACGTGAATCTCTATGTACAGGTAGGTCCTAGGCTGGATCCCAGAGCACTTTGCACACAGAATCTGGTTCGAAACCTAAAGGGTTTCTTGATTTTCTGCTCGTCGAGGAAGAGAGCTCCAGAATGCTCTGTAGGAAGGAAGCATTGACTTGATACATTGCTCCACAGTAGTAACCTACAGGAGAATTCAAGCACATTAGAGCCACCTGAGGGACTCTCTGCCCACTATCCCTTTGCTGAGACAGAACCACAGGCCCCAACTCACTCACACACTGAAGCAGCCGTTCGGTACAATGGGACCTTGGCTCCTGGACACAATGGATGCCGCCAGAGCAGGACACCAGACTTCAATGGAGTCCATCTGAATCCCACGAAGGGATTCTCGGTCGACTTTTCATGCATGCAAACACACGCACCCAAACAAACTCTACTTCTGCTAATACCTGCCTAAGTGGATCTTAGGAGAGTGGTGAGAAACGGTCGCTTTGCCATTTGGCAAGTAGTATCGAGAGCCTGAGAAAACCGGTACGGGGCAGTGTCGTTAGCGTCCGTGTTCGGATGAATGGACGGCTTAGGGTAAGGCTTCGGGTAAGTGTGGTGGGCTAGGGTGAGGGAACGGGGACGCTGGAGGGGCCAGGTGAGGGGACGACAGAGGTGGAGGGGGAGAGGACGTGTCTGTCAGGGGACGGCCGAGGATTGGGGCAGGGTTAGGCTCAGGAACGGGGACGCTGGAGGGCCCAGGTGAGGGGACGACAGAGGTGGAGGGTCAGAATACGTGTCTGTCAGGGGACGGCCGAGGATTGGGGCAGGTATTGGGGCAGAGATAATCTTAGGAATGGGGAGTGTGGAGGGTCCAGGTGAGGGGAAGACAGAGGTGGAGGGTCAGAGGACGTGTCAGGGGACGCTTAGGATTGGGGTAGGGTTAGGCTCAGGAACGGGCACTGTGGAGGGTCCAGGTTAAGTGACGACAGAGGTTTCGGGTTAGAGGACGTGTCAGGGGACGGCTTAGGATTGGGGCAGGGATTGAGGCAGAGTTAATCTTAGGAATGGGGACTTTTGAGGGTCCAGGTGAGGGGAAGACAGAGGTGGAGGGTTAGAGGACGTGTCAGGGGACGGCTTAGGAACAGGGACTGTTGGGGTTCCAGGTGAGGGGACGACAGAGGTGTAGGATTAGAGGACGTGTCAGGGGACGGTTAGGATTGGGACAGGGTTACGCTTAGGAACAGGGAATGTGGAGAGTCCAGGTTAGGAGACGACAGAGGTGGAGGGTTAGAGTAAGTGTCTGTCAGGGGACGGCTTAGGAACGGGGACTGTGGAGGGTCCATGTTAGCGGACGACACAAGTGTAGGGTTAGAGTACGTGACGGGGAAGGCTTATGATTGGGGTTGGGCTTAGGTACAGGGACTGTTGAGGTCCAGGTTAGGGGACGACAGAGTTGTAGGGTTGGAGTACGAGTCAGGGGACGGCTTAGGAACGGGGACTGTGGAGGGTCCAGGGTGAGGGGACGACAGAGGTGTAGGGTCAGAGGACGAGTCAGGGGACGGCTTAGGAACGGGGTCTCTTGAGGGTCCAGGTGAGGGGAGGACAGAGGTGTAGGGTCAGAGGACGAGTCAGGGGACGGCTTAGGAACGGGACTATATAGGGTCCAGGTGAGGGGAGGACAGAGGTGTAGGGTCAGAGGGACGTGTCAGGGGACCGGCTCAGGAACGGGGGAGTGTGGAGGGTCCAGGTGAGGGGACGACAGAGGGGTAGGGTCAGAGGACGAGTCAGGGGACGGCTTAGGAACGGGGGACTATATAGGGTCCAGGTGAGGGGAGGACAGAGGTGTAGGGTCAGAGGACGTGTCAGGGGACGGCTTAGGATTGGGGCAGGGTTAGGCTCAGGAACGGGGAGTGTGGAGGGTCCAGATTACGGGTCGATAGAGTCGTAGGGTCAGAGGACGTGTCAGGGGACGGCTTAGGATTGGGGCAGGGATTGGGGCAGAGTTAGTCTTATGAACAGGGACTGCTGAGGGTCCAGGGTGAGGGGAGGACAGAGATGTAGGGTTAGAGTATGTGTCAGAGGACGGCTTAGGATTGGGGCAGGGTTTGGGACAGTGTTAGTCGTAGGAACGGGGACTGTGGAGGGTCCAGGTGAGGGGACGACAGAGGGGTAGGGTCAGAGGACGTGTCAGGGGACGGCTCAGGAACGGGGACTGTGGAGGGCCCAGGTGAGGGGACGACAGAGTGTTAGTCTTAGGGTTAGGGAACGGGGACGGTTTAGGGTACGGGTTAGTGTTAGTGTACAGGTTAGGATTAGTTTTCTGGATCAGGGTAAGGGATAGGGTTAGGGTTTACAGTTAGGGAACGGCTATGGATTAGGGTCCAGGTTAGGGTATGTGTTAGGGTCCAGATTAGGATTAGGGTATGTTTTGGGTCAGAGTTTTTGGTTAGGTTTAGGGTTAAGGAACAGGTAAGGTTTCGGTCCAGGTTAGGGGATGACAACGAGTTCGGCTTCGAGTACTTGTTAGGGTACGGGTTAGTGTCAGTGTAAGGATTAGGGTACCGCTTAGGGTAAGGGTTAGGGAATGGGTACGCTTTAGTGTACGACAACAGGTCAGGCATAGGGTACGTGTCAGGGTACAGATTAGTGTCAGCCTATGGGTTAGCGTAAGGTTTCGGGTTCTGGTTAGGATTAGGGTACAACAAGGGATTTGGGCTAGGGTACCTGTTAGGGGATGGGGTAGTATGAGTATATTGGTTAGGATGAGGAAGCAGGTTAGGGTAAGGACTTGGGTTAGGGTACAGGTTAGGTTGAGGGGACAGCTTAGGGTACGGGTTAGGGTTAGGGAACGGGTCTGGGTGACGGTACAGTAGAGGGTTCGACACCAGGTTCGTGTTGGTGTATGTGTTAGGTCCAGGTTAGCGTTAGTGTATGGGTTCAATTGAGGGTACGAGTGAGGGTTAGGGAATGGGTACGGGTTAGGGTATGGATCAGGATTAGGGTAAGGTTAGGATTAGGTATAAGATTAGGGAACGAGGATGGTTTAGGGTACGAAAACGGATTCCGGTTAGGGTATGAGTTAGGGGACGGGTAAGTGTTAGTGGACGGTTTAGGCTTAGGGGACGGGTTAGGATGTGGATTAGGGTTAGGGATCGGGCTCGGTTTAGGGTACTGTTAGACTACGGGTTACTGGTAGTGTACGGGTTAGGGAACGGGTATGGTGTAGGGTAGAGTTTAGGGTACGCCAATGGGTTAGGATTAGGGTACGTTTTAGGCGACGGGTTAGTGTTAGTGTGTGGGTTAGGATTAGGGTTACGGTTAGGGAATGGGTCCGGTTTCAGGTACAGATGAGGGTATGGGCCAGTGTACTGGTTACGACTAGGATACCAGTTAGGGTAAGGGTTAGGGACAGGTCAGGGTACGACAACAGGTTCTTTGGCTTTGAAGGGTTGGGATTAGGGTATGGGTTCGGATTAGGGAATGGGCAGAGTTTAGGGTACGGGTTCGTTGTGGTATACAGATGAGGATGAGTGCACGGGCAAGGGTTAGGAATCGGGTTAGGCTTAGGGGACTTCTTCGGGTACAGATTAGCGTTAGTGTACGGCTGAGGAGTAGGGTATGGTTCGGGAAGGGTTCTAGTTAGGGTACGGCTTAGGGATCAGGCTTGGTTTAGGGTACATGTGAGTGTTAGTGTATGAATGAGTCTTAGGGTACAGGTTGCGGTAAGGATTAGGGTAAGGGTGAGGATGAGGGGACGGGTATGGTGTAGGGTACGGTTGAGGGTACGACAACGGGTTCGGGTACGGGTTAGGATGAGAGGAGGGGTTAGCGTAAGGTTTGGGCGGGGGGGCGGCCCTTTGGCGAACATGCAAAGAACACACTGAAAGAACACTTTGGGCCTCGTGTTCTCTTACAGGTGTTGGACCCGAGTGCACTTTCACCTGAAGCTCAAGAAGAAATGGACACACTGGATCCTAATGCCCGGAGGGCTCACCGGAAACAGGAGGCGATTTCCCTTACCTGTGCGGCAGTGCAGACGTGAATCTCTATGTACAGGTAGGTCCTAGGCTGGATCCCAGAGCACTTTGCACACAGAATCTGGTTCGAAACCTAAAGGGTTTCTTGATTTTCTGCTCGTCGAGGAAGAGAGCTCCAGAATGCTCTGTAGGAAGGAAGCATTGACTTGATACATTGCTCCACAGTAGTAACCTACAGGAGAATTCAAGCACATTAGAGCCACCTGAGGGACTCTCTGCCCACTATCCCTTTGCTGAGACAGAACCACAGGCCCCAACTCACTCACACACTGAAGCAGCCGTTCGGTACAATGGGACCTTGGCTCCTGGACACAATGGATGCCGCCAGAGCAGGACACCAGACTTCAATGGAGTCCATCTGAATCCCACGAAGGGATTCTCGGTCGACTTTTCATGCATGCAAACACACGCACCCAAACAAACTCTACTTCTGCTAATACCTGCCTAAGTGGATCTTAGGAGAGTGGTGAGAACGGTCGCTTTGCCATTTGGCAAGTAGTATCGAGAGCCTGAGAAAACCGGTACGGGGCAGTGTCGTTAGCGTCCGTGTTCGGATGAATGGACGGCTTAGGGTAAGGCTTCGGGTAAGTGTGTGGGCTAGGGTGAGGGAACGGGGACGCTGGAGGGGCCAGGTGAGGGGACGACAGAGGTGGAGGGGGAGAGGACGTGTCTGTCAGGGGACGGCCGAGGATTGGGGCAGGGTTAGGCTCAGGAACGGGGACGCTGGAGGGCCCAGGTGAGGGGACGACAGAGGTGGAGGGTCAGAATACGTGTCTGTCAGGGGACGGCCGAGGATTGGGGCAGGTATTGGGGCAGAGATAATCTTAGGAATGGGGAGTGTGGAGGGTCCAGGTGAGGGGAAGACAGAGGTGGAGGGTCAGAGGACGTGTCAGGGGACGGCTTAGGATTGGGGTAGGGTTAGGCTCAGGAACGGGCACTGGGAGGGTCCAGGTTAAGTGACGACAGAGGTTTCGGGTTAGAGGACGTGTCAGGGGACGGCTTAGGATTGGGGCAGGGATTGAGGCAGAGTTAATCTTAGGAATGGGGACTTTTGAGGGTCCAGGTGAGGGGAAGACAGAGGTGGAGGGTTAGAGGACGTGTCAGGGGACGGCTTAGGAACAGGGACTGTTGGGGTTCCAGGTGAGGGGACGACAGAGGTGTAGGATTAGAGGACGTGTCAGGGGACGGTTAGGATTGGGACAGGGTTACGCTTAGGAACAGGGAATGTGGAGAGTCCAGGTTAGGAGACGACAGAGGTGGAGGGTTAGAGTAAGTGTCTGTCAGGGGACGGCTTAGGAACGGGGACTGTGGAGGGTCCATGTTAGCGGACGACACAAGTGTAGGGTTAGAGTACGTGACGGGGAAGGCTTAGGATTGGGGTTGGGCTTAGGTACAGGGACTGTTGAGGTCCAGGTTAGGGGACGACAGAGTTGTAGGGTTGGAGTACGAGTCAGGGACGGCTTAGGAACGGGGACTGTGGAGGGTCCAGGGTGAGGGACGACAGAGGGTGTAGGGTCAGAGGACGAGTCAGGGGACGGCTTAGGAACGGGGTGTCTCTTGAGGGTCCAGGTGAGGGGAGGACAGAGGTGTAGGGTCAGAGGACGAGTCAGGGGACGGCTTAGGAACGGGGACTATATAGGGTCCAGGTGAGGGAGGACAGAGGTGTAGGGTCAGAGGACGTGTCAGGGGACGGCTCAGGAACGGGGAGTGTGGAGGGTCCAGGTGAGGGGACGACAGAGGGGTAGGGTCAGAGGACGAGTCAGGGACGGCTTAGGAACGGGGACTATATAGGGTCCAGGTGAGGGGAGGACAGAGGTAGGGTCAGAGGACGTGTCAGGGGACGGCTTAGGATTGGGGCAGGGTTAGGCTCAGGAACGGGGAGTGTGGAGGGTCCAGATTACGGGTCGATAGAGTCGTAGGGTCAGAGGACGTGTCAGGGGACGGCTTAGGATTGGGGCAGGTTGGGGCAGAGTTAGTCTTAGAACGGGACTGCTGAGGGTCCAGGTGAGGGAGGACAGGATGTAGGGTTTAGAGTATGGTCAGGACGGCTTAGGATTGGGGCAGGGTTTGGGACAGTGTTAGTCGTAGGAACGGGGACTGTGGGGAGGTCCAGAGTGAGCGGCTTACAGAGGGGTAGGGTAGAGGACAGTGTCAGGGGACGGCTCAGGAAACGGGGCTGTGGAGGGCCCAGGTGAGGGGACGACGAGTGTTTAGTCGTTAGGGTTAGGGAACGGGGACGGTTTAGGGTAGGTTATGTTGAGTGTACAGGTTAGGATTAGTTTTCTGATCAGGTTAAGGATAGGGTTAGGGTTACAGTTTAGGAACGGCTTATGGATTAGGGTCCCAGGTTAGGTATGTGTTAGGTCCAGATTAGGATTAGGGTTGTTTTGGGTCAGAGTTTTTGGTTAGTTTAGGGTTAGGGAACAGGTAAGGTTTCGGGTCCAGTTAGGGGATGACAACGAGTTCGGCTTCGAGTACTTGTTAGGGTACGGGTTATGTGTCTTGTAAGGATTAGGGTACCGCTTAGGTATGGTTAGGGAATGGGTACGCTTTAGTGTAACGACAACAGGTCAGGCTTAGGGTACGTTCAGGGTACAGATTATGTCAGCCTATGGGTAGCGTAATGTTTCGGGTTCTGGTTAGGATTAGGGGTACACATGGATTTGGGCTAGGGTACTGTTAGGGGATGGGGTTAGTATGAGTATATTGGTTAGG